>NC_135996.1:3994867-4031878 GCF_053455715.1 Rhinoraja longicauda
GACTGGAGCGACTGGGCTTGTATACACTGGAATTTAGAAGGATGAGAGGGGATCTTATGGAAACATATAAGATTATTAAGGGGTTGGACACATTAGAGGCAGGAAACATGTTCCCAAATGTTGGGGGAGTCCAGAACCAGGGGCCACACAGTTTAAGAATAAGGGGTCGGCCATTTAGAACGGAGATGAGGAGAAACTTTTTCAGTCAGAGAGTTGTGAATCTGTGGAATTCTCTGCCTCAGAAGGCAGTGGAGGCCAATTCTCTGAATGCTTTCAAGAGAGAGCTAGATAGAGTTCTTAAGGATAGCGGAGTCAGGGGGAGAAGGCAGGAACGGGGTACTGATTGAGAATGATCAGCCATGATCACATTGAATGGCGGTGCGTACAGGCTCGAAGGGCTGAATGGCCTCCTCCTGCACCTATTGTCTATTGTCTATTGTCCATTGTCTGTAAAAAGTGTGTAAAATCTCATTGAACGCTCTCAGTGTCTCCACATCCACACCTGTCATTAAACAGAAAGACACTCTGGGGTTATATCTCTTCCTGTGTTTTTGAGGGGTCATCTCACTGGACTCTGCCCCCCAATGTCCAGGGCTCTCCCCCACAGAGCCTCGGCGTTGGCTGCACCGAGCTTCGGCTCGTCCCTCAGCACCAGGGATTGCCAACTTCCTCACTCCCAAATAAGGGACAAAGGGTGACGTCACCGCCCCGCGCCCCACGTGACCTCACCCGGCCCAGCGGCCACGTGCTCCCGCTCCGCCAATGGCAGCCACCTGGGCCGGGAAGCGGGTTGCTACACAACCTCCGTTAGGCGGCGCCCAGGCCTCCGGGCCTAGACGGGCCCGAGCTACACTGTCCGGACCGACAGTGTCCGGACCTACAGTGTCCGGACCTACAGTGTCCGGGCCTACACTGTCCGGGCCTACACTGTCCAGGCCTACACTGTCTGGGCCTACACTGCCTGGACCTATACTGTCCGGACCTACACTGTCCGGGCCTACACTGTCCGGGCCTACACTGTCCGGACCTACACTGTCTGGGCCTACACTGTCCAGAGCTACACTGTCTGGGCTTACACTGTCCGGACCTATACTGTACGCACCTACACTGTCCGGACCTACACTGTCCGGGCCTACACTGTCTGGACCTACACTGTCTGGGCTTACACTGTCCGGACCTATACTGTCCGCACCTACACTGTCCGGACCTACACTGTCCGGGCCTACACTGTCCGGGCCTACACTGTCCGGACCTACACAGTCCGGGCCTACACTGTCCGGGCCTACAGTGTCCGGGCCTACACTGTCCGGACCTACACTGTCCGGGCCTACACTGTCCGGCCTACACTGACCGGGCCTACACTGTCCGGACCTACACTGTCCGGGCCTACACTGTCCGGGCCTACACTGTCCGGGCCTGCACTGTCCGGGCCTGCACTGTCCGGGCCTGCACTGTCCGGGCCTACACTGTCCGGGCCTGCACTGTCCGGGCCTACACTGTCCGGGTCTACACTGTCCGGACCTACACTGTCCGGGCCTGCACTGTCCGGGCCTACACTGTCCGGGCCTACACTGTCCGGGCCTACACTGTCCGGGCCTACACTGTCCGGAGCTGCACTGTCCGGGCCTACACTGTCCGGGCCTACAGTGTCCGGGCCTACAGTGTCCGGGCCTACACTGTCCGGTCCTACACTGTCCGGGCCTACACTGTCCGGGCCTACACTGTCCGGGCCTACACTGTCCGGGCCTACACTGTCCAGACCTACACTGTCCGGGCCTACACTGTCCGGGCCTACACTCTCCGGACCTACACTGTCCGGGCCTACACTATCCGGGCCTACAGTGTCCGGGCCTACAGTGTCCGGGCCTACACTGTCCGGGCCTACAGTGTCCGGACCTATACTGTCCGCACCTACACTGTCTGGGCCTACACTGTCTGGACCTACACTGTCCGGAGGTAAAATAGAGTGTCGGGACCTAAACTGTCAGGATCTACAGCGTCAGGGCCTTTGGTGTCGTGGCCTACAGTGCCCCCCGGGCCTAAGACCGTATTAGGCCCGGGGGGTGCTGTAGGCCCGGACGCTGTAGCCCCCGACACTGTAGGTTTCTGACATTTTAGCTCTGGACAGTGTAGGCCCGGAGGCCCGGGCGCCACCTGACGGAGGTTGCATAGCAACCCGCCTCCCGGCCTGGGCGGCCGCCATTGGCGGAGCGGGAGCACGTGGCCGCTGGCTGGGTGAGGTCATGCGGGGCGCGGGGCGGTGACGTCACCCTCTGTCCCTTATTTGGGAGCGAGGAAGTTGGCAACCGCTACTAATACGGGACAAGGGCGGTCAAACAAATGTCCCGGCTAATACGGGACAGTTGGCAACCCTGCTATTGGAGGGGAGGATGCTCCTCAAACTGCGGAGCATCCTGGACAATACAGCTCACCCCCTCCACGACACACTGGCCAACCTGAGGAGCACCTTCAGCAACGGACTGGCCCCACCAAGATGCAGCACAGAATGAACGCCACTGGAGGTCCTTCTTCCCTGTGGCCATCAAACTGTACAACCTCTCCCCCTTCTGTCGTGGGGGAGACGGACTCCTCTCCCCCTCCCCCCGAACCCCTCCCCTCCGCAATCTTTGCACATCCCCCAATCCTTTCCACTCCCCACTTTAATTTCACGTTTCATGTTTCTTGTTGTGTGTTCGATTTAGATTTAGAGACACAGCGCAGAAACAGGCCCTTCGGCCCACCGGGTCCGCGCCGCCCAGCGATCCCCGCACACTAACACTATCCTACACCCACTACGGACAATTTTTACATTCGCCCAGCCAATTAACCTACGTGCCTGTACGTCTTTGGAGTGTGGGAGGAAACCGAAGATCTCGGAGGTAGCCCACGCAGGTCACGGGGAGAACGTGCAAACTCCATACAGACAGAACCCGTAGTCGGGATGGAACCTGAGTCTCCGGCGCTGCATTCGCTGTAAGGCAGCAACTCTACCAACTCTTTCTGACTGTTGGCAGCCCAGTTTAACCTCCTGGGATAAATAACGTTCACAAGGTAAAGGATTAGGCCATTCGGCCCGTCGAGTCCACTCCGCCATTCAATCATGGCTGATCCCATTTACCTGCTTGACGCCCATTCTAAGGGAGAACTTGTCTATCTCTGTGGTATTGTGTCGGAAAAGCGAGAGGAGCAGAATTAGTCGGGAAAAAAACTGCAGATGCCGGTTTAAATTGAAGGTAGACACAAAATGCTGGAGTAACTCAGCGGGACAGGCAGCATTTCAGGAAAGAAGGAATGAGTGATCCGGGTCGAGTCTGAAGAAGGGTCTCGACCCGAAATGGATCAGTCTGAAGAAGGGTCTCGACCCGAAACGTCACCCGTTCCTTCTCGCCAGAGATGCTGCCTGACCCGCTGAGTTACTCCAGCATTTTGTGATCGTCTGAAGAAGGGTCTCGACTCGAAGGAGCAGAATTAGGCCATTCGGCCCATCAAGTCTACTCCGCCATTCACATGCAAACTCCGTACAGACAGCGCCCGAGGTGGGGATCGAACCTGGGCCGCTGGCGCCGTGAGGTGGCGGCTCTACACGCTGCACCACCGCCTGCCACCCAAACATCCCCCTCTACAGGTGGCGGTGATCCAGGTGAGGGGCATCTACACCAACGACTGCACCTCCACAGACTCCTCTGTCACGGTGGCACAGCGGTAGAGTTGCTGCCTTACAGCAAATGCAGCGCCGGAGTCCCGGGTTCGATCCTGACTACGGGCGCCGTCTGTACGGAGTTTGCACGTTCTCCCCGTGACCTGCGTGGGTTTTCTCCGAGATCTTCGGTTTCCTCCCACACTCCAAAGACGTGCAGGTTTGTAGGTTAATTGGCTGGGCAAATGTAAACATTGTCCCTAGTGGGTGTAGGATAGTGTTAGTGCGCGGGGATCGCTGGGCGGCGCGGACCCGTTGGGCCAAAGGGCCTGTTTCCGCGCTGTGTCTCTCTAAATCTCTACATCTCTAAATCAAGTTTGCGGATGACACTACCCTGATTGGACTGATCCAGGATGGGGAGGAATCTGCCTACAGATGGGAAGTGACAAAGTTGGCGTCCTGGTGCCATTGCAACAACCTGGAGCTCAATGCTCTCAAGACAGTGGAACTAATTGTAGACTTTCCTCCCTCCCCCCACTCACCATCAACAACACCATAGTCACATCTGTGGAGTCATTTAAGTTCCTTGGAACGGGGTACTGATTGAGAATGATCAGCCATGATCACATTGAATTACGGTGCTGGCTCGTAGGGCCGAATGGCCTCCTCCTGCACCTATTGTCTATTGTATATTGTCTATCATCTCCAGGGACCTTAAATGGGGGACCACTATCGACTCCACAGTCAAAAAGGCCCAACAGAGGATGTACTTCCTGCGGCAACTGAAGAAACACAATCTGCCACAAGCAATGATGGTCCAATTCTATACTGCTATCATTGAGTCCGTCCTCACCTTCTCCATCATGGTCTGGTTTGGCTCAGCCACCAAGCACCACATCCGGAAGCTGCCACGGATCGTTCGCACAGCTGAGAAGGTTGTTGGCCGCAACCTTCCCCCCCCTCCCATTGACGAACTGGACACTGCAAGGGCCAGGAAGCGAGCGGGCAAGATCATCTCTGACCCCTCTCACCCTGGCCACAAACTCTTTGAAGCACTTCCCTCTGGAAGGTGACTCCGGGCTGTCAAAGCAGCCACAGCCAGACATAAAAACACCTTTTATCCACGAGTGGTAGTTCTACTCAATAACCAAAGTCTCTTTTCTGCCCTGGTTTATTTTCACCCACATGTTTAGACCGTAATGTTGTATCCTTATTGTTTTGATGTGGTTACGCTTTATTCTTAATTGTTAAGTGTATGTTTGTGTTGTCATTTGTGAGTGGAGCACCAAGGCACATTCCTTGTAGCTGCACATACTTGGCCAATAAACTTATTCATTCATTCAATCACTCACCTGGCTCAGGTGCTCCAACGCCCATTGGTGGAAAGCGCTGTCAATCATCCCTGGGGAAGCGCCAACGCGAGCACCCCATTGGCCGCCCAACAGGAAGGGGACGGGCCAAACCGACCAATCACAGCGGAGGCGGGGGACACAAACTCCCGCCGCTCATTGGCCGCGCCGGTCGTCCGTCATCCGGAGAGGCGATCGGCCATTGGCGGAGAGCGACGTCAGTCAGAGGGGCGGGACCGTCGCCGCCAACGCGGGCACCCTATTGGTCGGCCGTGGAGTGAGGGGCGGGCGTTGAGGGGCAGGGGGAGTGGAGGCGGGACATGAACACCGCCGCCGATTGGTTCGGCCGCACGCCGGTCATCGGGAGCAGTGACGCACCCCAGTTAACGGCGCGGCCATTGGCGGAGAAGGACGTCGGTCAGAGAAGGAGGAGGCGGGGCCGTGGGAGGGAGGGAGGGGGCGGGCAGGGGGACGGCCGCCATTTGCCGCCGGGGGGGGGGAGGAGTGGGGGATGACTGGAGAGTCAGAGAGACGGCGTGTGGTTTTTTAAAATAGAATAGAAAATGAAAGGAGGGCCAGGCATGGCGCCGGTTGTCAACGCGCTGGGGAACCGACAGTAGGCGGCATCGGCATCGGCATCGGCATCGGCGCGGCCCGCCCCGCCCCGCCCCGCCCGGGCAGGCACACAGACAGACACACAGACAGACAGAGAGCGAGCGGCGCCGGCGCCGGCGGCTGGAGGTGGGTGTGCGGGGAGATGGAGATGGAGATAGATGGCGGCGGGGGTTGAGGGGGGTTTGGGGTTGAGTGGGAACAATCTCCTCCTCCTCATCATCTCCATCCTTCGGCCTTCAGCTTCGCCGCGTCTTTTCAAAATTCACCTCAACATCACCGTTCCCCTCTCCCAGCTCCGCGCGGGGTGTTTCTGGGAGTTGTAGTTTCAATGGTTTCAAAATGGAGGGGGAGGGGCGGGGTGGTGATGCATTCTGGGAGTTGTGGTCTTTTTTTTATTTTCAAAATGGAAGTTGGGTGTGAAGCATTCTGGGAGTTGTAGTCTCTTTATTGTTGCAAAATGAAGGCTGGAGGGTGTGTGAAGCATTCTGGGAGTTGTAGTTTCATATTTTGCTAAATGAAGATAGAGGGTGTGCGAAGCATTCTGGGAGTTGTAGTCTCATTTGTTTTCAACATGGAAACGGTGTGAAGCATTCTGCGAGTTGTAGTTGATTTTTTTGGGTGCAAAATGAAGGCTGGATGGTGTGAAGCATTCTGGGAGTTGTAGTCTCAGATTTTCAAAATGTAGGCTGGGTGTAGTCCCGCCATATCCGGTCACTCAGCTTGTAATGTGGGGATGGGGAGGGTCATTCTGGGAGTTGTCGTTTCATAATTTTGCAAAATGAAGGGGGGGGGGGGGGAGGATGAAGCATTCTGGGAGATGTAGTTCAAAATGAAGGCTGGAGGGCGTAAAACATTTTGGGAGTTGTAGTTTCATTCCCCAAGATGGTGGCAGAGGTGTGTGAAGCATTCTGGGACTTGTAGTTTCATATATTGTCCAAAATGCATTCTGGGAGTTGCAGTCTCATATATCTTCAAAATGGAGACTGTGTTGTGAAGCATTCTGGGAGTTGTAGTTTCATATTTTCGAAAAATGGGGCTAGGGTGTGAAGTATTCTGGGAGTTGTTTCATATATTTTCAAAATGGAGGTGGTGATGTGAAGCTTTCTGGGAGTTGTAGTTTCATATTTTCAAAATGGAGGCGGGGTACAGTCACGCCATATCCGGTCACTCAGCTTGTAATGTGGGGGGGGGGGGGGGTCATTCTGTGAGTTGTAATCCTTTTTGTTCAATATGGGAACTATAGTTTGGACACCCACCACCCTTTGTGTGAAAAAGTTACCCCGAGATTCTGGGCATCTACCCGATCTATTCCTCTCGTGATTTTATACACCTTTATTATAATATCACCCCCTCGTCCTCCTGCACTCCCAAGGAATAGAGACCCAGCCTACTCAACCTCTCCCTGTAGCTCAGACTCTCTGGTCCTGTCAACATCCTCTTAAATCTTCTCTGAACCCTTTCATGCTTGACAATACCTTTCCTATAACATGGTGCCCAGAACTGAACACAATACTCTAAATGAGGTCTTACCAACGTCTTATACAGCTGCAACATGACCTCCCAACATCGATACTCAATACTCAGACTGATGAAGGCCAATGTGCCCAAAGCCTTTTTGACCACCTTATCTATCTGCAACTCGACCTTCAAGGAGCCATGCACCTTCACTCCTAGATCCCTCTGCTCTACAACACTCCCCAGAACCTTGCCATTCACTGTGTAGGTCCTGCCCACGTTAGACTTTCCAAAATGCAAACACCTCACATTTCTTCCTATTAAATTCCATCAACCATTCCTCAGCCCACCTGGCCAATCGATCAAGATCCTGCTGCAATTTTTCACAACCATCTTCACTATTTGCAAAACCACCCACTTTTGTATCATCAGCAAATTTGCTAATCTTGCCTAATCTCGATAATTCTCCGATGGTAACACTGACTGCTCTCAAGACACTTCTATTGACTGCCCTAAGTTCTTCCGTCCTATCTTTCTCCACAGTAAATACAGAGGAGAAATACTCACTGAGGACCTTACCCATCTCCTGTGGCTCCACACAGAGGTGACTGCTTAGATTCCTGAGAGGTCCCACTCTCTCTAGTCACCTTTTAGATTTTTTTAATTTTTAGATTTAGAGATACAGCGCAGAAACAGGCCCTTCGGCCCACCGGGTCCGCGCCGCCCAGCGATCCCCGCACACTAACACTATCCTACACCCACTAGGGACAATTTTTAAAAAACATTTGCCCAGCCAATTAACCTACATACCTGTGCATCTTTGGAGTGTGGGAGGAAACCCAAGATCTCGGAGAAAACCCACGCAGCTCACTGGGAGAACGTACCCCTTATGTATTTATAAAATCTTTCGGGATTGTCATTAACGTTACCCGTCAGAGCTGTCTCCTGGCCCCTTTTTTGCCCTTCCGATTTCCTTTTTCAGTTTATTCCTTAGATCCCGAAACTCATCCAGGGATGCACTTGATCCCAGCTGCCTATACCTGTCCTTCTTGTTTTTGACAAACGCCTCAATTTCCCTCGTCAGCCAAGCTTCCTTCCATTTGCCTGCTTTGCCCTTCACTCTAACAGGGAGCTACACATCCTGAGCGTTTGTCAGCAAAGGGGAGTTGTAGTACTTATAAGCGAGTTCGGTCTTACAAGTGCGCACGCCCAGGTCATGGGTCATTCGGGATAAACATTCTCGCCAGCTGAGCTACTGTGTGTGTACAGACCTGCGTTTCATACGTATTTTCCAGTTTTTCTTCTTCGAGGTAAGAAAATACTGCTTTCACAACTATTAACTAGGTGTATTTATGGCTCATTTGTACAAAACTATGATAATTTTGGTGGTTTTATTGTTTTATGCTTCAGTGAGTGAGCGAGATCGTGACGATGAATAACAACCATTTTTTATTGTTTTTGTTTTGGGGGGGGGGGAGAGAATGAAATGTATGATTTCTATAACTATCAATAGATAATAATGAAAAGTATTTGTGGGGTTTTCACCTCACTGTACTAATCCACGGCCATAGACTGTATGCACGTTTGTTGACTTCTGGGAAGACACAAAATGCTGGAGTAACTCAGCGGGTCAGGCAGCATCTCTGGAGAGAAGGAATGGGTGACGTTTCGGGTCGAGTCCCTTCTTCAGACTGATGTCAGGGGAGGGGACGGGATAAAGATAGGATTTATTCACAAAATGCTGGAGTAATTCAGCGGGTCAGGCAGCATCTCGGGAGAGAAGGAATGGGTGACGTTTCGGGTCGAGACCCTTCTTCAGACAAAGATAGGATGTCGTCGGAGACAGGAAGACAGTGGGAGAACTGGGAAGGGGGAGGGGAAAGAGAGGGACAGAGGAACTATTTGAAGTTAGAGAAGTCAACGTTCATACCACTGGGCTGCAAGCTGCCCAAGCGAAATATGAGATGCTGTTCCTCCAATTTGCACTGGGCCCCACTATGACAATGGAGGAGGCCCATGACAGAAAGGTCAGACTGGGAGGGGGAGTTGAAGTGCTGAGCCTCCGGGAGATCAGGTTGGTTAAGGCAGACTGAGCGGAGGTGTTGAGCGAAACGATCGCCGAGCCTGCGATAGGGCGGCACGGTAGCGCAGCGGTAGAGTTGCTGCTTTACAGCGAATGCAGCGCCGGAGACTCAGGTTCGATCCTGACTACGGGTGCTGCACTGTAAGGAGTTTGTACGTTCTCCCCGTGACCTGCGTGGGTTTTCTCCGAGATCTTCGGTTTCCTCCAACACTCCAAAGACGTACAGGTATGTAGGTTAATTGGCTGGGTAAATGAAAAAAATTGTCCCTAGTGGGTGTAGGATAGTGTTAATGTATGGGGATCGCTGGGCGGCACGGACTTGGAGGGCCGAAAAGGCCTGTTTCCGGCTGTATGTATATGATATGATATGATGATATGATATGGTCTCTTGAATGAATTCTGCATGTAGATGTGTAAGTAAAGTTGTGTAGTACAAAACTTAGTCACGAGTCTCCTGACTGATCATATCATATCATATCATATATCATATATATACAGCCGGAAACAGGCCTTTTCGGCCCTCCAAGTCCGTGCCGCCCAGCGATCCCCGTACATTAACACCCACTAGGGACAATTTTTACATTTACCCAGCCAATTAACCTACATACCTGTACGTCTTTGGAGTGTGGGAGGAAACCGAAGATCTCGGAGAAAACCCACGCAGGTCACGGGGAGAACGTACAAACTCCTTACAGTGCAGCACCCGTAGTCAGGATCGAACCTGAGTCTCCGGCGCTGCATTCGCTGTAAAGCAGCAACTCTACCGCTGCGCTATCTCTTCTGTTTCCCATTACATTGCAATAATTTTAATCAATATTTGACATTCTAATTTTCTGTTATAATCTTGTGATTGTATAAACTAGTTCAATACACTTGACCATTTTCTTGTGCATTGTAATGGACATGCTCACAGAACGCTATTTGAAGTGACGTATAATTGACTTTGTTATTTATTTTATTTTATATGTTACTGGGCAAAGCCATGCGCAATTGTGCAATTTTGGGCTGTGGAAGCAGCACGTATCACCTGGATAAGTGGATACAGAAATGGTGTGGGAGCCACAACTGTAAATTTGCAACAGGGAACTGTTTCTGCCCGCCTCCCTTCACGCTCTACCCGTTTCCGACAGAGACGAAGGACGGAGCGGCCCGCTCGCGCTGGATCCAACTGATCGACCGGACGGACGAGAAAGGCGAGCGTTGGCAGCCTCACCCCAAGGGCAACAGCCGCGTGTGCTCCAAGCACTTCGTGGACGGCGAGCCTACGGCGCTCAACCCGGACCCGGTCCTCAATCTCGTGCTCCTGAGATGCAGAGGCGAGAAGCCGCCAAGTAAAAGGAGACAGTCGGAGACGGCAACTAACGTTGACCAACGTGTCGACGATGGGCCAGACAGCAAGGGTTTGCGAGCTTGTGCCGTGGATCACACTTACGCGTGCAGGTGCAGCTGTCAAGAGAGCTGCAATTGCAGGGGATGCATCCAAAAACACAAGGACATAAACAAACTGCCCGGCAAAGTTGAAATGTTGGAAGGCAAGGTAGGGGAATTGGAACTAAAACTGGAGAATGCTGCAGCCAAAACGGGTTTTTGTGGCAATATCAAGACCGACAGATCTGTGAGATTGTTGGCCGGGCTTTCTTCGAAGAAAGACTTGGACAACCTATGCAAGTGTGTGAAGCGCAAAGCAATGAAAATGCGATGTTGGGAAGGGAAGGGAACAGTACCAAGAACATTTAGACAATCGCCAAAGAAGTCTGGACCCAGATCAAAGCCCAGCATCCAGGATGAAATGGTATCCGCTAAAAAAAAAAGCTTCGACTTTCCATCGCAGAAAATCATCCAGTGTCATATCATCATAATTTGGGTCAGCCATAACCAATATCACATCCAAAGAAGACGAAAGCTCGGAGCCAAAATGTACTCGCAGTTTATGCAGCGTTGCGTTCACT
The DNA here is from genome assembly GCF_053455715.1 of Rhinoraja longicauda. Classification (NCBI taxonomy): domain Eukaryota; kingdom Metazoa; phylum Chordata; class Chondrichthyes; order Rajiformes; family Arhynchobatidae; genus Rhinoraja; species Rhinoraja longicauda. The sequence goes on from NC_135996.1 coordinate 4,005,956, forward strand.
TTTGTTTTATCCCGAATGACCTTTGACAAACCCATGATTCCTTGCGATTATCGAGATACCGAACTCGCTTATAGTGGCCGGGCAAAGCATTCTGGGAGTCGTGGACCGGTCCTTCAGTCGCCCCTTGTAACATGGTGGTGAGGGTGGGATTCTGGGAGCTGTAGTTATCCGACCATTCCCCTTGAAACGTGGATGGGGTGGTTTCTGGGAGTTGTAGTCTATTTTGGTCGCACCCCTTGTAACGTGGTTGGTGGGGTGGATTCTGGGAGTTGTAGTGCCTTTTTTCAAAATGGAGGGTCCCTGGTGCTGTGAGGCCTCTCTAAACTAAATTATGAAGATGGACATCAAATGCTGTAGTGATTCAGCGGGACAGGCAGCATCTCTGGAGAGAAGGAATGGGTGATGTTTCGGGTCGAGACCCTTGCCCAGAGATGCTGCCTGTCCAGGCTGAGTTACTCCGGCATATTTTGGGTCTTATCTTCGGTGTAAACCAGCGTCTGTGCAGCTCCTTCCTGAACGGCGCCGTCTTCTTTCCCGAAGGGGCGAGGAGCGATGGCGTCGGCCGACAGCGTGGACATGGCGGTGGAAGACCTGGGCATCTCGATGGAGGAGCTCCGCGAGTGGATCGACAAGGAGCTGGAGAAGGTGGACTTCCTGAAGCAACGCAAGGCCGCTCTGCTGGAGCTGGAGAGCTGGGTGGAGAAGAAGGAGGCCGAGGTGGCTCATGTGGACGGGCTGTTCGAAGATGCCTCCAGGTAACGCACCCCCTGCCCCACCCTCAACTCTGTGTCCTGCAGTTTTGTTTATCGTCATGTGCGGGATCTCCATTCCCATCGTCCTATTTTCGTTGTCCTTCTTTATCTATGTATCTTGCACCTCCTTATCTGTGTATCCTCCTCTCCCCCGACATCAGTCTGAAGAAGGGTCTCGACCCAAAACGTCACTCCGGAGATGCTGCCTGTCCCACTGAGTCACTCCAGCAGTTTATGTCTACCTTTCAGTTTATTGTCACGTGGACATATTTAAGGCGGGGGAAGATGGATTCTTAATTAGTACGGGTGTCAGAGGACGGAGTTTGTACGTTTGTTCTCCTCGTGACCTGCGTGGGTTTCCTCCGGGCGCTCCGGTTTCCTCCCACACTCCAAAGACGTACAAGTTTGTCGGTCAATAGGCTCCAGTGAAGTGCTGGCGCTGGTACATGGCAGCCGCCCCAACAGCCTGCCTCGTCTTTTTTTTCTTTTGCTGTTTTGGTCTGTGTTTACTTGTATGTTTTTGGTGCACGTTTAATTTTTGTATTATGTGAGGGGGAAACCTTTTTTTAATCTCTTTCCTCGACGGAGATGCGACCTTTTCACCGTATCTTCGTCTGTACTGCGGCTGTAACATTGTGGAGCTGGCGGTCCCTTTGTTAGGGATCGACTGCGGGGAGCTCCGACCACAGGAGCCCGATGTGTGTGGGGGTGTGGGGGGGTGGGAGTGAGGGTGGGTGGGAGTGAGGGGGGTTGTGGGGGTGGGATGGAGTGCTGGGCTCCGAGCCTCTCCCCCTGCCCTCCCCCCTCTCCCCTCCCCCCTCCTCTCCCCTCCCCCCTCCTCTCCCCTCCCCCCTCCTCTCCCCTCCTCTCCCCTCCCTCTCCTCTCCCCTCCCTCCCTCCCCTCCTCTCCCCCCCAGTGTTGACGCGAGGCCCCGTTCCCCCTTTGCAGGTCGGTGGAGGTGTGTGAGTCGATGGTGAAGGACCTGTACACTGACCTGGGGCTGCTGTATGATGAGACGGTGCAGAGTGAGGCTGCCCGGCGGGTGCCCGAGGCCTCGGAGGTGATCGAGATCCTGGATGACGAGGAGGAGGAGGAGGACGATGACGTGCTGGCCGTGGAGACCGGTGAGAGACATGGCGCGGGGTCAGAGAGCTTGCGACGCTGCAGTAGAGCCTTCGGGCCTGAGAGCCTCACAGTCTTAGAGCCTTAGACACCCCTAGTCTGAGAGTCTTAGACACGGCTAGTCTGAGTCTTAGACACGGCTAGTCTGAGAGTCTTAGACACGGCTAGTCTGAGTCTTAGACACGGCTAGTCTGAGTCTTAGACACCGCTAGTCTGAGAGCCTTAGACACCGCTAGTCTGAGTCTTAGACACGGCTAGTCTGAGAGTCTTAGACACGGCTAGTCTGAGTCTTAGACACCGCTAGTCTGAGAGCCTTAGACACGGCTAGTCTGAGAGTCTTAGACACCGCTAGTCTGAGAGCCTTAGACACGGCTAGTCTGAGTCTTAGACACGGCTAGTCTGAGTCTTAGACACCGCTAGTCTGAGAGCCTTAGACACCGCTAGTCTGAGTCTTAGACACGGCTAGTCTGAGAGTCTTAGACACGGCTAGTCTGAGTCTTAGACACCGCTAGTCTGAGAGCCTTAGACACGGCTAGTCTGAGAGTCTTAGACACCGCTAGTCTGAGAGCCTTAGACACGGCTAGTCTGAGTCTTAGACACGGCTAGTCTGAGAGCCTTAGACACCGCTAGTCTGACAGTCTTAGACACGGCTAGTCTGAGAGCCTTAGACACCGCTAGTCTGACAATCTTAGACACGGCTAGTCTGAGAGTCTTAGACACGGCTAGTCTGAGAGTCTTAGACACGGCTAGTCCAGCTTGTCCAGTCCTTTTATAATTTTATACTTCTCTATAAGATCCCCTCTCATCCTAAATTCCAGTGAATACAAGCCCAGTCTTTCCAATCTTTCCTCGTATGACAGTCCCGCCATCCATGGGATGAACCTGGTGAACCTACGCTGCACGCCCTCAATAGCAAGGACGTCCTTCCTCAAATGTGGAGACCAAAACTGCACACAGTACTCCAGGTGCGGTCTCACTAGGGCCCTGTACAACTGCAGAAGGACCTCTTTGCTCCTATACTCAACTCCTCTTGTTATGAAGGCCAACATGCCTTCAACACTGCAAGCCGTAGTCTTGGATCCATTTAGCCACTAAGCAAGGCAAGATCGAGGGAAATGTAGAATGGATGGTTGTTTGGCTCGGGGAAGGTGACATGCAAGTGTACCGAGATAAAATGTAATTAACGGGACAGTCAGACTGGTCGGAGAACGAGGATGGGGGGAGGAGAGAGGGAGAGAGAGGGAGAGAGAGGGAGAGAGAGGGAGAGAGAGGGAGAGCAAGGGTTGCTTGACGTTAGAGAAGTCAATGTTTTTGTCTATCCTCGCCTTTCCAATGCATGCGACAATAATCTCGGCCTGACCCATCGCCTTCTCTCCCAACAGTGGAGACGGGCAGAATGGCCCCCTCATCGTCCACCATGTCGGCGCTGAGCAAGATCACCCGAGAGCCGTCCTTGGTAAGAAGTCTCCCCGCTCGTATCATAGAAACATAGAAAATAGGTGCAGGAGTAGGCCATTCGGCCCTTCGAGCCCTTCGAGCCTGTACGCACCGCCATTCAATATGATCATGGCTGATCATCCAACTCAGTATCCCGTACCTGCCTTCTCTCCATACCCCCTGATCCCTTTAGCCACAAGGGCCACATCTAACTCCCTCTTAAATATAGCCAATGAACTGGCCTCAACTACCTTCTGTGGCAGAGAATTCCACAGACTCACCACACTCTGTGTGAAGAAATGTTTTCTCATCTCGGTCCTAAAAGACTTCCCCCTTATCCTTAAGCTGTGACCCCCTTGTTCTGGACTTCCCCAACATCGGGAACAATCTTCCCGCATCTAGCCTCTCCAACCCCTTAAGAATTTTATATGTTTCAATAAGATCCTCCCTCAGTCTTCTAAATTCCAGCGAGTACAAGCCGAGTCTATCCAGTCTTTCTTCATATGAAAGTCCTGCCATCCCAGGGATCAATCTGGTGTACCTTCTCTGTACTCCCTCTAAGGCTAGAATGTCTTTCCTCAGATTAGGAGACCAAAACTGTACACAATACTCCAGGTGTGGTCTCACCAAGGCCCTGTACAACTGCAGCAGAACCTCCCTGCTCCTAAACTCAAATCCCCTCGCTGTGAATGCTAACATACCATTCGCTTTCTTCCCTGCCTGCTGCACCTGCATGCTTGCTTTCAATGACTGGTGTACCACGACACCCAGGTCACGTTGCATCTCCCCTTTTCCTAATTGGCGAGGGTGCGCGTTCTCCCCCCCCCCCCCCCGTGGCCCCCGCGCGCACGAGGGGACGTGCCCCACTTTACCCGCCGAGGAGACGGAGAGCTTTAGGGAGAGACGGCGTGTAAACGGGTCACCGAGTCCGCGCCGACCGTCGACCAGGTGTACACTGGCACCGTCCCACGCACCCGGGACGGCCGCAGTGTACAGCGATCACCCCGTACACTAGCACTATCCTGCACTGGGTGGCGCGGCGGTAGAGTTGCCGCCTCACAGCGAATGCAGCGCCGGAGACCCGCGTTCCATCCCGACTACGGGCGCCGTCTGTACGGAGTTTGCACGTTCTCCCCGTGACCTGCGTGGGTTTTCTCCGAGATCTCCGGTTTCCTCCCACACTCCAAAGACGTGCAGGTTTGTCGGTTAATTGGCTTGGCAAATGTAAAATTTGTCCACTGTGGGTGTAGAATAGTGTTAGTGTGCGGGGATCGCTGGTCGGCGCGGACCCGGTGGGCCGAAGGGCCTGTTTCCGCGCTGTATCTCTAAACTAAACTGCACGCTTGGGACAATGGCTCTGTGCCCCTCACATCCCCCAGAGACACTCCTTCGATCCCGACTACGGGCGCTGCCTGTACGGAGTTTGTACGTTCTCCCCGTGACCGCGTGGGTTTTCTCCGGGACCTCCGGTTTCCTCCCACACTCCAAAGACGTGCAGGTTTGTAGGTTAATTGGGTTGGTGTCATTATAAATTGCCCCTAGTGTAGGATAGTGAGCGGGGATCGCTGGTCGGCATGGACTCGGTGGGCCGAAGGGCCTGTTTGCCCCCCCTGTATCTCAAAACTAAATTAAACTAAACTAACAACGAAACTAGTTTTATCCTACACACTAGGAACAGTCGAAGCGTACAGTACACTATCCTACACACTGGCAATCGCAGTGAATGAACAATGACCACCTGGTTCACTGGACACTATCCTACACACTAGGGACAATCGCACTGTACCCCTAACATCCCGGGCGACACGGTGGTGGTAATTATATAATTTATATAATTTATCATTATAAATTGTCACTGAGATGAGGAAAAACCTTTTCACCCAGAAAGCTGTGAATCTGTGGAATTCTCTGCCACAGAGGGCAGTGGATGCCGATTCACTGGATGTTTTCACGAAAGAGTTAGATTTAGCTCTTTGGGCTAACGGAATCAAGGGATATGGGGAGAAAGCAGGAACGGGGCACTGATTGTAGACAATCAGCCGTGATCATATTGAATGGCGGTGCTGGCTCGAAGGGCCGAATGGCCTACTTCTGCACCTATTTTCTATGTTTCTGTACATATACATTGTGTGTGTATATGTTTGTGTGTGTATACAAATATATCCATATATACATACATATACACACACATATGTATATATACACACGCACATGTTGCCTGACCCGCTGAGTTAATCCAGCATTTTGTGTTTACCTTTGTGTACACGCACATACATATACACACATATGCATATACACACACACATGCACATGTTGCCTGACCTGCTGAGTTAGCCCAGCACTTTGTGTATACACACATACATGTATATATACACACACATATGCATATACACACACACACATGCACATGCTGCCTGACCCGCTGAGTTACCCCAGCACTTTGTGTCTGCCTTTGTGTACACACACATACACACACACATATACACACACATATACACACACATATGTATATATACACACACACGCCCATGTTGCCTGACCCGCTGAGTTACCCCAGCACTTTGTGTCTGCCTTTGTGTACACACACATACATGTATATATATACACACACGTACACGTTGCCTGACCCGCTGAGTTACCTCAGCACTTTTTGTCTACCTTTGTGTATATACATATAAGCACACATATGTATATATACACACATGCACATGTTGCCTGGCCCGCGGAGTTAATCCAGCATTTTGTGTCTTCTACCTTTGTGTACATACACGCACATACATATACACACACATATACACACACATAAGTATATATACAGACACACACACGCACATGATGGGCGGTGCGTTCGGCCATATTGTGTTTGTCCCCTTCCCTCCCTCTCGCTCACTCCACCCTGCTCCCTCCCCCCCCCCCCCCCCCCCCCCAGCTACGAGACGCCATGGCGGCCATGCGGAAGTCTGCCCGCGATGTCCAGAAGTTTGTGGAGGCGGTTTCCCGGAAGCCGGGGGCAACCGTGTCGGAGCTACCGCGCTCCTCGGCCACTCAGCCAGGTCAGTGGGAGCAGCGTTCCTCACCACCACGTTGCCGGGACTCTGAGGGCCTGAGCGGTCAATAGCCGGAACTTCCCGACTAACCATGCTTTGATCAGACCCCCCCAACACTTCCAAACTTTCCGCTTTCTTATTTCATTTCCGCCATTCCGATTTCGCCTCACATTTTTCCGCAAAACACATGCCTCGCCGCTCGCCTCGTCTCGCCGCTCGCCTCGTCTCGCCGCTGGCCGCGCCTCGCTGAGTAGCGTGAGGCCTGTTGATGTTGAGAGGGGATGGGGTGGGTGAATGGGGCGGTGGGGGGTGGGAGGGTCGGAGGAAGGGAGGGGGGGGGACTGGGGGTGGAATGGAGGTGGGGGGAAATGGGGGGAGGGGAGGAGGGGGGTAGAGTGGGGTGGGCGGATCGGAGGAAGGGAGGGGGGACTGGAGGTGGGGGGAAATGGGGGGAGGGGTAGGGGGGAGGGGGAGTGGAGATGGGGTGAAAGGGGGGAGGGGGAGTGTAGTGGGGGTGGGGGGGTAGGGTAGTGGGGGGTAGAAGGGAGGGGATAGGGGGTAGGGGAGGGGGAGAGGAGATGGGGTGAAAGGGGGTGGGGGAGGGTAGTGGTGGGTAGAAGGGAGGGGGGTGGGGGAGGAGGATAGGGGGAGGTGGGGTGGGAGGGAGGGGAGTAGGAGGGGTGGGGAGAGGGTAGTGGGGGTAGAAGGGAAGGGGTTGGGGAGGGGGAGTGGAGGTGGGGTGAAGGGGGGGAGTAGGAGGGGAGGGGGAGGGTGGGGGGGTGGGGTAGTGGAGGGAAGGTGAGGGAGTGGGGGAGGGTAGTGGGGTGGGGGGTGGGGTAGTGGAGGGAAGGTGAGGGGGTGGGGGAGGGGTGAATGGAGGGAGGGGAGTAGGAGGGGTGGGGGGTAGGGTAGTGGGGGAGAGGGGGGGAGGACACATGGTCTGAGTGGTCTGACTGATCTCTCTCTCTCGCCCGTTCCCCCAGCAGACCCCGCCGTGCTGACGGATGCGTCACGCGCCCCGCTGGAGCCCGACAAGGGCAAGCCCCCCGCTGCCACCCTCTCCATGCCCTCCTCTCCCACCAGCACCCTGTCGTCCACCTGCAGCCCCCATGCCCGCCCCTCGCTGCAGCCAGCGCCTCCGGTCGCCGCGGCCCCCGGCGGGCAGCCCAGTCTGACCGTGATGGAGGACGGCGAGGTGGTGAAGGACGGGGACCTCTTCAAGGGCATGCGCATCCTGGGCAAGAAACGCACCAAGACCTGGCACAAGGGGGCGCTCATCGCCATCGTCACCACAGGTAAGACAATAGACAACAGGTGCAGGAGGAGGCCATTCGGCCCTTCGAGCCTGTACGCACCGCCATTCAATGTGATCATGGCTGATCATTCTCAATCAGTACCCCGTTCCTGCCCTCTCCCCATACCCCCTGACTCCGCTATCCATTAAGAGCTCTATCCAGTTCTCTCTTGAATGCATTCAGCGAATTGGCCTCCACTGCCTTCTGAGGCAGAGAATTCCACAGATTTACAACTCTCTGACTGAAAAAGTTTTTCCTCGTCTCCGTTCTAAATGGCCGACCCCTTATTCTTAAACTGTGGCCCCTGGTTCTGGACTCCCCCAACATTGGGAACATGTTTCCTCTCACTGGGTGTACAATATGGAGGAACAGCAGCCCATATTTCGTTTGGGCAGCTTGCAGCCCAGCGGTATGAACATCGACTTCTCCAACTTTAGATAGTTCCTCTGTCCCTCTTTTCCCCTCCCCCTTCCCAGTTCTCTCCCTGTCTCCACCTATATCCTTTCTTTGTCCTGCCCCCTCCCCTGACATCAGTCTGAAGAAGGGTCTCGACCCGAAACGTCACCCATTCCCTCTCTCCTAGATGCTGCCTGACCTGCTGAGTTACTCCAGCGTTTTGTGATGCTGGATATACATTGATGGCAGGGCAGGTAAGGCAGTGTACCAGCCAAAACATTATGACCACTGACAGGTGAAGTGAATCACATTCATTGTCTTGTTACAATGGCACCTGTCAAGGGGTGGGATATATTAGGCAGCAAGTGAACAGTCAGTTCTTGAAGTTGACGTGTTGGATGCAGGAGAAATGGGCAGGAGTAAAGACCTGAGCGACTTTGACAAGGGCCAAATTGTTGTGGCCAGACGACTGGGTCAGAGCATCTCTGAAACGGCAAGGCTTGTGGGGTGCTCCCGGTCAGCAGTGGTGAGTACCGACCGACCGACAGTGGTCTGAGGAGGGCAAAACCCACAAACCGGCGACAGGCAGGGTGTTGGGCGCCCAAGGCTCATCGATGCGCGAGGGCAACGAAGGCTATCCCATCTGGTCCGAACCGACAGAAGGTCGACTGTGGCACAAGTCACAGGAAACGTTAATGGTGGTCACGGGAGGAATGTGTCACAATACACAGTGCATCGCACCCTGCTGCATATGGGGCTGCACACGGAGAACCAACAGCATGTTAGGCGGGTAGTCATAATGTTTTGGCTCATCAGGTCATGATGATTTGGCTGATCGGTAGACAATGTTTGGAGGGCAGGCAAGCCAGTGAACACAATGAAGGGCGGTCACGGTGGTGCAGCGGTAGAGTTGCCGCCTTGCAGCGAATGCAGCGCCGGAGACCCGGCTTCCATCCCCACCACGGGCGCCGTCTGTACGGAGTTTGTACGTTCTCCCCGTGACCTGCGTGGGTTTTCTCCGGGCGCTCCGGTTTCCTCCCACACTCCAAAGACGTGCGGGTTTGTAGGTTAATTGGCTTGGTAAATGGCAAAATTGTCCCGAGTGGGTGTAGGTTTTTATATTTAGATTTAGAGGTACAGCGCAGAAACAGGCCCTTCGGCCCACCAGGTCCGCGCCGCCCAGCGATCCCCGCATATCCTACACCCACTAAGGACAATTTCTTTTTAAACATTTGCCAAGCCAATTAACCTACAAACCTGCACGTCTTTGGAGTTTGGGAGGAAACCGAAGATCTCGGAGAAAACCCACGCAGGTCACGGGGAGAACGTACAAACTCCGTACAGACGGCACCCGTAGTCAGGATCGAACTCGAGTCTCCGGCGCTGCATTCGCTGTAAGGCGGCAACTCTACCGCTGCGCCACCGTGCCGCCGTTAGTGTTGGTGTGCGGGGATCGCTGGTCGGCGTGGACCCGGTGGGCCGAAAGGGCCTGTTTCCGCGCCGTATCTCTAATCTAAATGAGAGGGCAGGTGAGGCAGTGCGTACAATGATGAGAGGGCAGGTGAGGCAGTGCGTACAATGATGAGAGGGCAGGTGAGGCAGTGCGTACCGTACACACGGCCACAGTTTACGAGTGAGCGTCCTGTGCTTCGTCTCCCCAGGCCCCAACAAGAAGTTCAAGGTGAAATTCGACAACAAGGGCAAGAGCCTGCTGTCGGGCAACCACGTGGCCTACGACTACCACCCGCTGGCCGAGCGGCTGATGGTGGGCAGCCGGGTGGTGGCCAAGTACAAGGACGGCAACTCCGTCTGGCTCTACGCCGGCGTCGTGGCCGAGATGCCCAACACCAAGAACAAGACGCGGTGAGTCAGCCTGGCACCGGGGCGGCAGGCTTGGAGGGGGGGGCGCGCTTCACCGGTGCTCGCCTTGGGTAGGGTGGACCGGGCGGCCAACAAGGCTTTTGGCGCATTGGCCTTCATCGACCGGGGCATTCGGTCAAGTCTGAAGAAGGGTCTTGACCTGAAACATCGCCCGTTCCTTCTCTCCAGAGATGCTGCCTGACCCGCTGGGTTACTCCAGCATTTTTTGTCAGGCAGCATCTCTGGATAAAAAGGAATAGGTGACGTTCTTGACCTGAAACGTCACCAATTCCTTCTCTCCAGAGATGCCGCCTGCCCGCTGAGTTGCTCCAGCGTTTTTTGTCCATCTGCGGTTCAAACCAGCATCTGCGGTTCCTTCCCACACTTTGAGTACAGAAGTTGGGCAGTCATATCGCTGTTGTTTAAGGCGTTGGTGAGGCCGCGTTTAGAGTATCGTGCTCTATTCTGAGCACCACGTTGCAGCGAGGATGTCAAGCTGGAAAGGCCGCGGCGAAGATTTACGAGGATGTTGCCAGGGCTCGTGTGGTCTGAGCTACAGGGAGAGGTTGAGCAGGCTGGGACTCTATTCCTTGGAGCGCAGGAGGATGAGGGGTGATCGTATAGAGGTGTGTAAAAAATCTTGAGAGGGTAGACGCACAGAGTCTCTTGCCCAGAGAAGGGGAATCGAGGACCAGAGAACATGAGTTTAAGGTGAAGGGGAAAAGATTTAATAGGAATCTGAGGGGCAACTTTTTCACGCATCAGACCTCCCAACCTTTCCGAATTTAGCGGAGAGTTTCCACTTTCTTATTTCATTTTTGCCATTACGATTTCGCCTCAATTTTTTCCGCAAAACACATGCCTTGCCCTTCGCCCTGCCCTGAGGGTAGTGGGGGGGGGGGGAGTAGGGGGGGGGGGTGGTGGTGGGGGGGACATGGACTGTTATGATTTGCTGTCGAAGACCACTGGAGCAACTATGTCTTCAATGAGGTCATTAGGAATTTGGAAATTAGCTATGTGCAGTTTTAAATGAAACTCTTTCTTCATAACTTAGCCATACATTTTAGGACCATTGTTCTTTTATTCAATACCAAGAGAATTGGGATGTGTAAGGGGAAAGCAAAATTGAAAAAACAAATCAAAACAATATTTTCTTTGTGTTGTAAAAAGTATTTCCGTTCAATAAGCTTTCTATAACTACTACCTGGAGTATTGCGTACAGTTTTGGTCTCCTAATCTGAGGAAAGACATTCTTGCCATAGAGGGAGTACAGAGAAGGTTCACCAGATTGATTCCTGGGATGGCAGGACTTTCATGTGAAGAAAGACTGGATAGACTCGGCTTGTACTCGCTGGAATTTAGAAGATTGAGGGGGGATCTTATAGAAACTTACAAAATCCTTAAGGGGTTGGACAGGCTAGATGCGGGAAGATTGTTCCTGATGTTGGGGAAGTCCAGAACAAGGGGTCACACAGTTTAAGGATAAGGGGGAAGTCTTTTAGGACCGAGATGAGAAAGTTTTTTTTCACACAGAGAGTGGTGAATCTGTGGAATTCTCTGCCACAGAAGGTAGTTGAGGCCAGTTCATTGGCTATATTTAAGAGGGAGTTAGATGTGGCCCTTGTGGCTAAAGGGATCAGGGGGTATGGAGAGAAGGCAGGTACAGGATACTGAGTTGGATGATCAGCCATGATCATATTGAATGGAGGTGCGTACAGGCTCGAAGGGCCGAATGGCCTACTCCTGCACCTATTTTCTATGTTTCTATTTTCTACTAGAATATACTCATGGTAGGCCTGACATTGTACATGTAGCCCAAGAACTACAGACTGTTGGAAATAATCGTTGTTTTTCACACATGAATGTAGCTTAACCCGTACGCGCATTTGGCGTGCGTACCTTTTTGTTTGCTGAAAAGTTGCATTACAAAGTTGTATTATAAATTTTGATGTAAAATTCTGAATTTTGGACATGAAAATTATGAATTTGTAAAATCAAATGTTGGGCGGTCTGGTGCTTGCCAGAGGAGGTTGTTTAGATTTAGATGTTTAGATTTAGAGATACAGCGTGGAAACAGGCCCTTCGGCCCACCGGGTCCGCGCCGCCCAGCGATCCCCGCACACTAACACTATCCCACACACACAAGAGAGAGCTGGATAGAGCTCTTAAGGATAGCGGAGTGAGGGGGTATGGGGAGAAGGCAGGAACGGGGTACTGATTGAGAGTGATCAGCCATGATCGCATTGAAAGGCGGTGCTGGCTCGAAGGGCCGAATGGCCTACTCCTGCACCTATTGTCTATTGTCTATTGTCTATTGACACCCAGGTCTCGCTGCACTCCCCCTTACCTAACCTGACACCATTGAGATAACCTACCGAACATCATAGCCACCTAACCTACCGAACATCATAGCCATTTCGGCCCACCGGGTCCGCGCCGACCAGCGATCCCCGCACACTAACACTATCCTACACACACACCAGGGACAATTTTTACATTTACCAAGCCAATTAACCTACAAACCCGCACGTCTTTGGAGTGTGGGAGGAAACCGAAGATCTCGGAGAAAACCCACGCAGGTCACGGGGAGAACGTGCAAACTCCGTACAGACGGCGCCCGCAGTCGGGATGGAACCCGGCGCTGCAACCGCTGTGAGGCAGCAACTCTACCGCTGGCCTCCACCGCCGTCCGTGGCAATGAGTTCCACAGATTCACCACCCTCCGACTAAAGACATTCCTCCTCGTCTCCTTCCTGAAGGAACGTCCTTTAACTCTGAGGCTGTGCCCTCTGGTCCCGGACTCTTCCCTCTAGTGTGAGCGTCCTCTCCACATCCACTCTCTCCGGGCCGCGCACTCTTCGTTGTGTACAGCCGGGGGAGCCAGAGCACGAGATCCCGGTATCTCCTGGAATCCTAGCAACCTTCCCGTGGGAACGCTGCGGGAGGAAGCTGGGTGTTTTCAGTGCCTTCCGTAACTCCAGGGAAGATTCCTCGACACCTTCGCGAGCAATTGCCCTCCTTCCTCGAAGGCCGGTCGGTCTCTGTAATGTCGGAGTCCCGCTGCCCGTTAGCGTGCACCCTGCCGGCGGGGGGGGGGGGCTATCGAGGCCAGCAAACCGTCACACTTGGCTTACTGCCAAAGATGGGCGGCCACGGTGGCGCAGCGGTAGAGTTGCTGCCTTACAGCGAATGCAGCGCCGGAGACCCGGGTTCCATCCCCACCACGGGCGCCGTCTAAACTAAACTAAACTAAAGGTGGATAGACACAAAATGCTGGAGTAACTCAGTGGGACAGGCATTGTCTCTGGAGAGAAGGAATGGCTGCCTGTCCCACTGAGTTCCTCCAGCATTTTGTGTCTTATCTTCAGATTAATCCAGCGTCTGCAGTTCCTTCCTAAACTAACGGTGGGGCAGACCTTGTCAGAACTGGCGGGAGGGCGTCAAAACGTGTAGGAAAGAACTGCAGGTGCTGGTTTAAATCGAAGGGAGACACAAAATGCTGGAGTAACTCAGCGGGTCAGGCAGCATCTCTGGAGAGAAGGAGTGGGTGACGTTTCGGGTCGAGGCCCTTCATTCCTTCTCTCCAGAGATGCTGCCTGACCCGCTGAGTCAGGAGGGCGGGAGGACGATGAGGGTCCCAGGTGGAAGGTAGGTTGGTGGGTTTGACCGCTATCTGGGGCTGTGCGGTTTTGTTGCCAGCCATGCCCTCATTTGCCGGCATTGTGCCCACTGTTGGGTACAGCCTGGAAGTGCCACGAGGCGAATACTTTGAGCATCAGGGGGGGTGGGGGGGCGAGGGACGAGGGACTTCTCTCGTGCATTATAGCTGGGGTTGCCAACTTTCTCACTCGCAAATAAGGGACAAAAGGTGACGTCGCCCAGCAAGCAGCCTCGTGCTCCCACTCCCGCAATGGCGGCCGCCAGGGCCGGGAGGCGGGTTGCTACGCAACCTCCTTTAGGCGGTCTCCAGGCCTACACTGTCTGAGCCTACGGTGTCCGGACCTACAGCGTCCGGGCCTACAGCTGTGTGACTAGTGTAGATGGGGCATGTTGGCCGGTGTGGGCAGGTGGGACTAGTGTAGATGGGGCATGTTGGTCGGTGTGGGCAGGTGGGACTAGTGTAGATGGGGCATGTTGGTCGGTGTGGGCAGGTGGGACTAGTGTAGATGGGGCATGTCGGTGTGGGCAGGTGGGACTAGTGTAGATGGGGCATGTTGGCCGGTGTGGGCAGGTGGGACTAGTGTAGATGGGGCGTGTTGGTCGGTGTGGGCAGGTGGGACTAGTGTAGATGGGGCATGTTGGCCGGTGTGGGCAGTTGGGACTAGTGTAGATGTGGCATGTTGGCCGGTGTGGGCAAGTTGGGACTAGTGTAGATGGGGCATGTTGGCCGGTGTGGGCAGGTGGGACTAGTGTAGATGGGGCATGTTGGCCGGTGTGGGCAAGTTGGGCCGAAGGGCCTGTTTCCATGCTGTATCATCACTCAATGACAGGGGGAGTGGACCGCTGGAGGCCCTGCAGCAGCCTGGGGCTCAGCTGGACCGACCGGGTGCCGCTCCAAGAGGCTGAGCACCTGGACTGGCCGTGGAGCACTTAACAACGCGGTGGTGCAGCGGGTAGAGCTGCTGCCTCACGGCGCCGGAGACCCGGGTTCCATCCCGACCGCGGGCGCTGTCTGTACGTTCTCCCCGTGACCTGCGTGGGTTTTCCCCGGGCACTCCGGTTTCCTCCCACACTCCAAAGACGTGCGGGTTTGTAGGTTAATTATTTTGGTGAAATTATAAATCGTCTCTAGTGTGGGTGTGGGATAGTGTTAGTGTGCGGGGATCGCTGGTCGCTGATCGCTTGGCCTACACTGTCCGGGCCTACAACGGTGTCCGGACCTACGGTTAATACGGGACAGTTGGCAACCACAGTAGTCGCGCAGTCTGTGAGCGTCACTTGACCATCACCCCCCCCACTTGTTCCTGTGAACAACATGTTTTCCATCTGCTGTGTGAAGGACACACAGCACAACAATAAACCCGTGGCCTGACCCGCCAATATTTTCCACAGCCTCCAGTCCCTTTGTGCTTTCTGTTTATGTCTCGGGTGGATTGGTTCCAACCCCATTGTCACTCGCTGGGCCACGCCGTGAGCAGATGGGAAGGAACCTGAAGCTGATTGACTGAGACACACCGGATGGAAACAGGCCCTTCGGCCCACCCAGTCCACGCCGGCCAACGTCACCCGTTAGACTTTAGAGACACAGCGCTGACACAGGCCCTTCGGCCCACCCAGTCCACGCCATACTATCCATCACACATTCGGCTTTGGAGATGCAGCACGGAAACAGGCCCTTCGGCCCCCCGAGTCCATGCTGTACCATCCCACACCCTTTAGACTTTAGAGACTTAAGGATTTAAGACTGAGATGAGGAAAAACTTTTTCACCCAGAGAGTTGTGAATCTGGGATTCTCTGCCACAGAGGGCAGTGGAGGCCAATTCACTGGATGCTTTCAAGAGAGAGTTACAATCCAATACAATACAATATATCTTTATTGTCATTGTACGGGGGTACAACGAGATTGGGAATGCCCCTCCCATACGATGCAATAAATTAATTAGCTAGTCAGAATTAATTTAAACAACCCAATGAAACAAATTGGAACAGTTTTAAAACAGTATAAAGTGCAAGTAGATCTGTGCCGGTTCACTGTGCGATGTGACCATCCGGCTCAGCAGGACCGGTTCATAGCAGCTATGATCCTGGGGATGAAGCTGTTCCTGAGTCTGGAGGTGCGGGCGTAGAAGGCCTTGTATCGTCTGCCCGATGGTAGAAGTTTGAACAGACTGTTGCCGGGGTGTGAGGAGACTTTGTGGATGCTGGTGGCTTTTCTGAGGCATCGTGTGTTGTAGATGCCCTCCAAGGCTGGTAGCTGTGTCCCGATGGTCCTCTGAGCTCTATGGACTACCCGCTGTAGAGCTTTCCTCTCTGCCTCCGTGCAGCTGAGATACCACACAGGGATGCCATGCGTTAGGATGCTCTCTATGGTGCAGCGGTAGAAGGTCGTCAGCAGCTGTTGGGGTAGACCAGACTTCTTCAGTGTTCTCAGGTAGAACAATCGTTGCTGTGCCTTCTTGACCAGCGCAGCAGTGTTAGTGGACCATGTGAGATCCTCCGAAATGTGAGTGCCCAGAAACGTGAAGCTTGACACTCTCTCCACACTGTCCCCGTTGATAAAGATCGGAGCGTATTCACCATTATGTGACCTACGGAAGTTGATGATCAGCTCCTTGGTCTTGGAGGTGTTTAGGGACAGGTTGTTATCAGAGCACCAGTCCGCCAGGTTCTGCACCTCCGCTCTGTAGTTTGTTTCATCACCGTTGGTGATCAGCCCGATCACCGTTGTGTCGTCTGCAAACTTGACAATGGTGTTGGTGTCGAATGCAGGAACACAGTCGTGTGTGAAGATAGAGCTCTTGGGGCTAATGGAATCGAGGGAAATGGGGAGAACGCAGGAACGGGGCACTGATTGTGGATGATCAGCCGTGATCACATTGAATGGCGATGCTGCATCGAAGGGCCGAATGGCCTCCTCCTGCACCTATTTTCTATGTTTCTGCACTGAGACAGTATACAGAGTTGCCTGATGTGGCGCCGTTTTCAAGCCCCAGTGGTTTAGTTTTGTTTAGAGATACAGCGCGGAAACAGGCCCTTCGGCCCACCTAGTCCGTGCCGACCAGCGATCCCCGCACATTAACACTATCCCACACCCACACTAGAGACGATTTATAATTTTACCAAAATAATTAACCAACAAACCCGCACGTCTTTGGAGTGTGGGAGGAAACCGGAGTGCCCGGGGAAAACCCACGCAGGTCACGGGGAGAACGTACAGACAGCGCCCGTGGTCGGGATGGAACCCGGGTCTCCGGCGCCGTGAGGCAGCAGCTCTACCCGCTGCACCACCACGTTGTTAAGTGCTCCACGGCCAGTCTACGTGCTCGGCCTCTTGGAGCGGCACCCGGTCGGTCCAGCTGAGCCCCAGGCTGCTGCAGGGCCTCCAGCGGCCCAATCCCCCCGTCATTGAGTGATGATACAGCATGGAAACAGGCCCTTCGGCCCAACTTGCCCACACCGACCAACATGCCCCATCTACACTAGTCCCACCTGCCCACACCGGCCAACATGCCCCATCTACACTAGTCCCACCTGCCCACACCGGCCAACATGCCCCATCTACACTAGTCCCACCTGCCCACACCGACCAACATGCCCCATCTACACTAGTCCCACCTGCCCACACCGGCCAACATGCCCCATCTACACTAGTCCCACCCGCCCACACCGGCCAACATGCCCCATCTACACTAGTCCCACCCGCCCACACCGGCCAACATGCCCCATCTACACTAGTCCCACCCGCCCACACCGACCAACATGCCCCATCTACACTAGTCCCACCTGCCCACACCGGCCAACATGCCCCATCTACACTAGTCCCACCTGCCCACACCGGCCAACATGCCCCATCTACATTAGTCCCACCTGCCCACACCGACCAACATGCCCCATCTACACTAGTCCCACCTGCCCACACCGACCAACATGCCCCATCTACACTAGTCCCACCTGCCCACACCGGCCAACATGTCCCATCTACATTAGTCCCACCTGCCCACACCGACCATCATGCCCCATCTACACTAGTCCCACCTGCCTGCATTTGGCCCATATCCCTCCAAACCCATCCTATCCATGTACCGGTCCAACTGTTTCTTAAACGTTGGGATAGTCCCAGCCTCAACTACCTACTCCGGCAGCTCGTTCCATACACTCACCACCCTCTGTGTGAAAAAGTTACCCCTCGGATTCCTATTAAATCTTTTCCCCTTCACCTTGAACCTGTGTCCTCTGGTCCTCGATTCCCCTACTCTGGGCAAGAGACTCTGTGCGTCTACCTGATCTATTCCTCTCCTGATTTTGTACACCTCTATAAGATCGCCCCTCATCCTCCTGCGCTCCGTGGAATAGAGACCCAGCCTGCTCAACCTCTCCCAGTAGCTCAGGCCCCTCGAGTCCTGGCAACATCCTCGTAAATCTTCTCTGAACCCTTTCCAGCTCGACGATATCTGTCCTTCTTAACACGGTGCCAGGAACTGAACGCAATACTGTAGTGCACGAGGCCGGGCACTCCCGCCCACAGCTGGTCTGCTCTCCAACTGTGAGCGGCCCGGGTAGAGTGGATGTGGAGAGGATGTTTCCACTAGTGGGAGAGTCTAGGACCAGAGGGCACAGCCTCAGAATTAAAGGACGTTCCTTTAGGAAGGAGATGAGGAGGAATGTCTTTAGTCAGAGGGCGGTGAATCTGTGGGATTCTTTGCCACAGACGGCTGTGGAGGCCACAAGTCAGTGGGTGTTGTTAAGGCAGAGATAGATAGATTGTAGGAACATAACTGCAGATGCCGGTACAAATCGAAGGTATTTATTCACAAAATGCTGGAGTAACTCAGCGGGTCGGGCAGCATCTCTGGAGAGAAGGAATGGGTGACGTTTCGGGTCGAGACCCTTCTTCAGATAGATTCTTGATCAGTGCGGGTGTCAGGGGTTGTGGGGAGAAGGCAGGAGAATGGGGTTGGGAGGGGAGAGATAGATCGGCCGTGATTGAATGGCGGAGTGGACTCGATGGGCCGAATGGCCTGATTCTGCTCCTATCACTAGTGCCCCACTTGTGCAGGAAGGAACGTCGGATGCCGGCTTCAACCGAAGGTCGACCCACAAGAGCCGGAGTAACTCAGTGGGGACGGGCAGCATCTGTGGAGGGAAGGAATGGGCGACGTTTCGGGTCGAGGCCCCACTGTGCTGGTCTGTGGATCCAGCGAGCAGGGGCCGGGCTCGGTGGTTCCGCAGTTCTGCGGCGGGCGAGCCGGGCCCGGCGCCGGAAGTGGCTACCACGGGCAACGGCCTTCGACCACGCGCGCAAGGGTTCGGCGTAAGCCCAGGCCGTTGACTCTCTGTCCTTTATTTCCTTTGGCAGGTTCCTCATTTTCTTCGACGACGGTTATGCCTCTTACGTTGGCCTGTCCGAGCTGTACCCTGTGTGCAGACCCTGTAAGTCCTATCGTCGTAGCCCTGTCTAGCTGTATCCCTGTGTGCAGACCCTGTAAGTCCCATCGTTGTGGCCCTGTCTAGCTGTACCCCTGTTTGCAGACCCTGTAAGTCTCATCGTCGTAGCCCTGTCTAGCTGTACCCCTGTTTGCAGACCCTGTAAGTCCCATCGTCGTAGCCCTGTCTAGCTGTACCCTGCTCTATCCAGAACAAGGGGCCACAGTTTAAGAATAAGGGGTAGGCCATTTAGAACGGAGATGAGGAACAACTTTTTCAGTCAGAGAGTGGTGAAGGTGTGGAATTCTCTGCCTCAGAAGGCAGTGGAGGCCAGTTCGTTGGATGCTTTCAAGAGAAAGCTGGATAGAGCTCTTAAGGATAGCGGAGTGAGGGGGTATGAGGAGAAGGCAGGAACGGGGTACTGATTGAGAATGATCAGCCATGATCACATTGAATGGCGGTGCTGGCTCGAAGGGCTGAATGGCCTCCTCCTGCACCTATTGTCTATTGTCTATACCCTGTTTGCACACCCTGTAAGTCCCATCGGTCTACTCATGACGTCGATTAGCCACTGCGAATCTCGGTGTCCATGACTTATAGGAGGAGAATTCGGCCACACGGCCCCTCTAGTTTGGTTTGATCTGGAGATACAGCACAGAAACAGGCCCTTCGGCCCACCGAGTCCGCGCCGATCAGCGATTCCCGCATACCAACAGTATCCTACACACACTAAGGACAATTTTACATTCACACCAGGCCAATTAACCCACAAATCTGTACGTCTTTGGAGTGTGGGAGGCTTCGGTTTCCTCCCACACTTCAAAGACGTGCAGGTTTGTGGGTTAATTGGCTTGGTAAATGTAAAAATTGTCCCTAGTGGGTGTAGGATAGTGTTAGTGTGCGGGGATCGCTGGTTGGCGCCAGGTCTTCTCGCTCCACCAATGGCAGCGCCTGGGCCGGGAGGCGGGTTGCTAAGCAACCTCTGCTAGGTGGTGCCGGGCCCCTGGGCCTACAGTGTCCGGGCCTACAGCGTCCGGGCCTACAGTGTCTGGGCCTACAGCGTCCGGGCCTACAGCGTCCGGGCCTACAGTGTCCTGGCCTACAGTGTCCGGGCCTACACTGTCCGGGCCTACACTGTCCGGGCCTACACTGTCCGGGCCTACACTGTCCGGGCCTACAGCGTCCGGGCCTACAGCGTCCGGGCCTACAGCGTCCGGGCCTACAGCGTCCGGGCCTACAGTGTCCGGGCCTACAGTGTCCTGGCCTACAGTGTCCGGGCCTACAGCCACTGGGACAAGGGCAGTCCCGTACGGGACAAACCAATTTAGCCCAAAATACGGGATGTCCCACCTAATACGGGACAGTTGGCAACCCTAGTGACTGTGTGTGTGTGCGTGCGTGTGCATCTGTATGTGTACGTGTTTGCGTGCATGTGTCTGTATCTCTGTGTCTTGGTGCGTGACTGTGTGTGCGTGCGTGTATTAGTCTGCGTGTGCGTCTATGTGTACGTGTCTACGTGCATGTTTGTGGGTATCTCTGTGTCGGTGCGTGACTATACATGTGTCTGTGTGTGTGTGCTTGTATTAGTCTGCGTGTGCGTGCATCTGTATGTGTACGTGTTTGCGTGCATGTGTCTATCTGTGTGTCTTGGTGCGTGACTGTGTGCGTGTATTAGTCTGCGTGTGCGTTTATGTGTACGTGTTTACGTGCATGTTTGTGGGTATCTGTGTGCGTGCGTGTATTAGTCTGCGTGTGCGTTTATGTGTATGTGTTTACGTGCATGTTTGTGGGTATCTGTGTGCGTGCGTGTATTAGTCTGCGTGTGCGTGCATCTATGTGTACGTGTTTGCGTGCATATGTCTGTGTGTATTTCTGTCACAGTGCGTGACTGTGTGCGTGCAAGTGTCCATCTCTGTCGCGGTGCGTGACTGTGTGTGTGCGTGCGTGTATTAGTCTGCATGTGTGTATATGTGTATGTGTGTGCCTGCATGTGTCCGTGTATCTGTGTCCCGGTCGATGCGTGACTGTGTGTGTGTGCATGTGTGTATATGTCTGTGTGTATTTCTGTCACGGTGCGTGACTGTGTGCATGCATGTCAAGTCAAGTCAATTTTATTTGTATAGCACATTTAAAAACAACCCACGTTGACCAAAGTGCTGTACATCTGATTAGGTTCTAAGGAAATAAATGAAACATACAGTAGCACGCAAACAGTTCCCAGCGCCTCCTCAATGAGCCTCAAACGCTAGGGAGTAGAAATAGGTTTTGAGCCTGGACTTAAAGGAGTGGATGGAGGGGGCAGTTCTGATGGGGAGAGGGATGCTGTTCCACAGTCTAGGAGCTGCAACCGCAAAAGCGCGGTCACCCCTGAGCTTAAGCCTAGACCGCGGGATAGTGAGTAGCCCCAAGTCGGCCGACCTGAAGGACGTGGAGTTAGAGAGGGGGGTTAGAAGATTTTTGATGTAGGGGGGGGAATGTCCATTTAGGGCTTTATACGTGAATAGGAGGAGCTTGAAGTTGATTCTGTACCGTACAGGGAGCCAGTGGAGAGAGGCCAGAATCGGGGCGATGTGGTCCCTTTTACGGGTACCCGTCAGGAGTCTCGCTGCGGCGTTTTGGACCAGTTGTGTCCATCTCTGTGTCGCGGTGCGTGACTGTGTGTGTGCGTATATGTGTGTGTTTGCGTATCTGTGTAGCGGTGCGTGTGCGTATATTGTGTGTGTGTGCACATGTGTCCGTGTATCTGTGTGACGGTGCGTGTGTAAGCCATGTGATGGGGACTGCAGTGAAGGACTGAGCTGTTGTCTTGCACCCTGCCCTGCAGTGGTGAAGAGCTGGGAAGATATCGAGGACACGTCGTGCCGGGACTTCATCGAGGAGTACATCACGGCCTACCCAAACAGGCCCATGGTGCTGCTGAAGAACGGGCAGCAGATCAAGACCGAGTGGGAGGGGACCTGGTGGAAGTCGCGGGTGGAAGAGGTCGACGGGAGCCTGGTCAAAATCCTCTTCCTGGTAAGCTGCAACTCCCAGCCGTCCGGAGACCCGGCTGCCATCCCGACCGCGGGCGCCGTCCGCACGTTCTCTCTCCCCGTGACCCGCGTGGGTTTTCTCCGGGCGCTCCGGTTTCCTCCCGCGCTCCAAAGACGTGCAGGTTTAGTAGGTCCCTCCAACGGGAAGGTCTTTGGAGTGTGGGAGGGAGCCGGAGCGCCCGGAGAAAACCCACGCGGGACACGGGGAGAGAACGTGCAAACTCCGTACAGACAGCGCCCGAGGTCAGGATCGAACCCGGGTCTCTGGAGCCGTGAGGCAGTGGCTCCAACAAGGTCCACCCTCTCCCTCTCTGTCTCTCTCCCTCTCTGTCTCTCTCTCCCTCCCTCTCTCTCTCTCTGTCTCTCTCCCCCTCTCTCTGTCTCTCTCCCCCTCTCTCTGTCTCTCCCCCTCTCTCTGTCTCTCCCCCTCTCTCTGTCTCTCCCCCCCTCTCTGTCTCTCTCCCTCTCTGTCTCTCTGTCTCTCTCTCTGTCTCTCTCCTCCTCCCTCTCTCTCTCTCCCTCTCTGTCTCTCCCCCCCTCTCTGTCTCTCCCCCCCTCTCTGTCTCTCTCCTCCTCTCTCTCTCTCTCCCTCTCTGTCTCTCTGTCTCTCTCTCTCTGTCTCTCTCCTCCTCCCTCTCTCTCTCTCCCTCTCTGTCTCTCTGTGTCTGTCTCTCTCTCTGTCTCTCCCCCTCTCTGTCTCTCTCTCTGTCTCTCTCCTCCTCTCTCTCTCTCTCCCTCTCTGTCTCTCTCTCTGTCTCTCCCCCTCCCACTGTCTCTCCCTCTCTGTCTCTCCCCCTCTCTCTGTCTCTCCCCCTCTCTCTGTCTCTCCCCCTCTCTCTGTCTCTCCCCCTCTCTCTGTCTCTCCCCCTCTCTCTGTCTCTCCCCCTCTCTCTGCCCCCCCTCTCTCTGCCCCCCTCTCTCTGCCCCCCTCTCTCTGCCCCCCCTCTCTCTGCCCCCCCTCTCTCTGCCCCCCTCTCTCTGCCCCCCCTCTCTCTGTCTCTGCCCCCTCTCTCTGCCCCCCCTCTCTCTGCCCCCCTCTCTCTGTCTCTGACCCCCCCCTCTCTCCCCCCCTCTCTCTGCCCCCCCCTCTCTCTGCCCCCCCCCTCTCTCTGCCCCCCCCTCTCTCTGCCCCCTCTCTCCCCCCCTCCCTCTGCCCCCCCTCTCTCTGCCCCCCTCTCTCTGCCCCCCCTCTCTCTGCCCCCCCTCTCTCTGCCCCCCCTCTCTCTGCCCCCCCTCTCTCTGCCCCCCCTCTCTCTGCCCCCCCTCTCTCTGCCCCCCCTCTCTCTGCCCCCCCTCTCCCCCCCTCTCTCTGCCCCCTCTCTCTGCCCCCTCTCTCTGCCCCCCCTCCCTCCCCCCCTCTGCCCCCCCTCTCTCTGCCCCCCCCCTCTCTCCCCCTCTCTCTGCCCCCTCCCTCCCCCTCTCTGCCCCCCCCTCTCTGCCCCCCCCTCTCTGCCCCCCCCTCTCTGCCCCCCCCTCTCTCTGCCCCCCCCTCTCTCTGCCCCCCCCTCTCTCTGCCCCCCCCCTCTCTGCCCCTCCGTCTCTGTCTCACCCTCTGTGTGCCCCCCCTCTCTCTGCACCCCACCCCCCTCTCTCTGCCCCCCCCTCCCTCCCCCTCTCTGCCCTTCCGTCTCTGTCTTTCACCCTCTGTGTGTCTCCCCCCCTCTCTCTGCCCCCCTCTCTCTGCCCCCTCTCCCCCCCCCTCTCTGCCCCCCCCCCCTCCCCCTCTCTGCCCTTCCGTCTCTGTCTTTCACCCTCTGTGTGTCCCCCCCTCTCTCTGCCCCCCTCTCTCTCTGCCCCCCTCTCTCTCTGCCCCCCTCTCTCTCTGCCCCCCTCTCTCTCTGCCCCCCCCTCTCTCTGCCCCCCCTCTCTGCCCCCCCCTCCCACTCTGCCCCTCCGTCTCTGTCTTTCACCCTCTGTGTGTCTCCCCCTCTCTCTGTCTCTCCCCCTCTCTCTGTCTCTCCCCCTCTCTCTGTCTCTCCCCCTCTCTCTGTCTCTCCCCCTCTCTCTGCCCCCCCTCTCTCTGCCCCCCTCTCTCTGCCCCCCCTCTCTCTGCCCCCCCTCTCTCTGCCCCCCTCTCTCTGCCCCCCCTCTCTCTGTCTCTCCCCCCTCTCTCTGCCCCCTCTCTCTGCCCCCCTCTCTCTGCCCCCCCTCTCTCTGTCTCTGACCCCCCCTCTCTCCCCCCCTCTCTCTGCCCCCCCCCTCTCTCTGCCCCCCCCTCTCTCTGCCCCCCCTCTCTCTGCCCCCTCTCTCCCCCCCCTCCCTCTGCCCCCCCTCTCTCTGCCCCCCCTCTCTCTGCCCCCCCTCTCTCTGCCCCCCCTCTCTCTGCCCCCCCTCTCTCTGCCCCCCCTCTCTCTGCTCCCCCTCTCTCCCCCCTCTCTCTGCCCCCCCTCTCTCTGCCCCCTCTCTCTGCCCCCCCTCCCTCCCCCCCTCTGCCCCCCCTCTCTCTGCCCCCCCTCTCTCTGCCCCCCTCCCTCCCCCTCTCTGCCCCCCCCCCTCTCTGCCCCCCCCCTCTCTCCCCCTCTCTCTGCCCCCCTCCCTCCCCCTCTCTGCCCCCCCCTCTCTCTGCCCCCCCCCTCTCTCTGCCCCCCCCTCTCTCTGCCCCCCCCCTCTCTGCCCCTCCGTCTCTGTCTTTCACCCTCTGTGTGCCCCCCCCTCTCTCTGCACCCCCCTCTCTCTGCCCCCCCCTCCCTCCCCCTCTCTGCCCTTCCGTCTCTGTCTTTCACCCTCTGTGTGTCTCCCCCCCTCTCTCTGCCCCCCTCTCTCTGCCCCCTCTCCCCCCCCCTCTCTGCCCCCCCCTCCCTCCCCCTCTCTGCCCTTCCGTCTCTGTCTTTCACCCTCTGTGTGTCCCCCCCTCTCTCTGCCCCCCCTCTCTCTCCGCCCCCTCTCTCTCTGCCCCCCTCTCTCTCTGCCCCCCTCTCTCTCTGCCCCCCTCTCTCTCTGCCCCCCCCTCTCTGCCCCCCCCTCTCTCTGCCCCCCCCCCTCTCTGCCCCCCCCCTCCCGCCCCCTCTCTGCCCCTTCCGTCTCTGTCTTTCACCCTCTGTGTGTCTCCCCGTCTCCCCCCTCCCTCCCCCTCTCTGCCCCCCCCTCTCTGCCCCCCCTCCCTCCCCCTCTCTGCCCCCCCCCTCTCTGCCCCCCCTCCCTCCCCCTCTCTGCCCCTTCCGTCTCTGTCTTTCACCCTCTGTGTGTCTCCCCCTCTCCCCCCCTCTCCCCTCTCTCTGCCCCCTCTCCCCCCCCCTCTCTGCCCCCCCCTCCCTCCCCCTCTCTGCCCTTCCGTCTCTGTCTTTCACCCTCTGTGTGTCCCCCCCTCTCTCTGCCCCCCCTCTCTCTCCGCCCCCCTCTCTCTCTGCCCCCCTCTCTCTCTGCCCCCCTCTCTCTCTGCCCCCCTCTCTCTCTGCCCCCCTCTCTCTCTGCCCCCCCCTCTCTGCCCCCCCTCTCTCTGCCCCCCCCCCTCTCTGCCCCCCCCTCCCGCCCCCTCTCTGCCCTTCCGTCTCTGTCTTTCACCCTCTGTGTGTCTCCCCCCCCTCTCCCTCTCTCTGCCCCCCCCTCCCGCCCCCTCTCTGCCCCTTCCGTCTCTGTCTTTCACCCTCTGTGTGTCTCCCCGTCTCCCCCCTCCCTCCCCCTCTCTGCCCCCCCCTCTCTGCCCCCCCTCCCTCCCCCTCTCTGCCCCCCCCCTCTCTGCCCCCCCCTCCCTCCCCCTCTCTGCCCCTTCCGTCTCTGTCTTTCACCCTCTGTGTGTCTCCCCCTCTCTGCCCCCCCCCTCTCTGCCCCCCCTCCCGCCCCCTCTCTGCCCCTTCCGTCTCTGTCTTTCACCCTCTGTGTGTCTCCCCCTCTCCCCCCCCCCCCCCCTCTCTGCCCCCCCCTCCCTCCCCCTCTCTGCCCCTTCCGTCTCTGTCTTT
>NC_135996.1:4037378-4082283 GCF_053455715.1 Rhinoraja longicauda
CTATTAAAAAAGACACAAGGGGCCACACAGATTAAGAATAAGGGGTCGGCCATTTAGAACGGAGATCAGGAAAAACTTTTCCACCCAGAGAGTTGTGAATCTGTGGAATTCTCTGCCTCAGAAGGCAGTGGAGGCCAATTCTCTGAATGCATTCAATAGAGAGCTAGATAGAGCTCTTAAGGATAGCGGAGTGAGGGGGGTATGGGGAGAAGGCAGGAACGGAGGTACTGATTGAGAATGATCAGCCATGATCACATTGAATGGCGGTGTGTACAGGCTCGAAGGGCCGAATGGCCTCCTCCTGCACCTATTGTCTATTAAAAAAAGACACAAAGTGCTGGAGGAATTCAGCAGGACCTGCAGTATTCGGCGGATGGATTGGCGATCTTTCGGGTTAATTTTGTTTTGAGATACAGCGCGGAAACAGGCCCTTCGGCCCAGCGATCAACCCTGTATACTAGCCCCTATGCCACACAGACGCACACACACGAGGGTCAATTTACAATTTTACCGAGGCCAATTAAAACCTGCACGTCTTGGGAGTGTGGGAGGAAACGGAGCGCCCGGAGAAAACTCACGCGGGTCAAGATCTCACCATGTCAAGATTTAATTTATTGTCACCTGTGCCAATTAAGGCGCAGCGATATTTGAGTTAGCACACAGTGAAAAGCAACAAGACACAGCCACATGAAGTGAAATTTAACATGGACGTTCATCACATTCCTCACTGTGATAGAAACATAGACAATAGGTGCAGGAGGAGGCCATTCGGCCCTTCGAGCCTGTACGCACCGCCATTCAATATGATCATGGCTGATCATCCAGCTCAGTATCCCGTACCTGCCTTCTCTCCATACCCCCTGATCCCTTTAGCCACAAGGGCCACATCTAACTCCCTCTTAAATACAGCCAACGAACTGGCCTCAACTACCTTCTGTGGCAGAGAATTCCACAGATTCACCACTCTCTGTGTGAAGAAAAACGTTCTCATCTCGGTCCTAAAAGACTTCCCCCTTATCCTTAAACTGTGTGACCCCTGGTTCTGGACTTCCCCAACATCGGGAACAATCTCTTCCCGCATCCAGCCTGTCCAACCCCTTAAGAATTCTGTAAGTTTCTGTAAGATCCCCCCGCAGTCTTCTAAATTCCAGCGAGTACAAGCCGAGTCTATCCAGTCTTTCTTCATATGAAAGTCCTGCCATCCCAGGTGATGGAAGGTGAAAAAGTCCAAACGTCTTCCTCTCTGGTCACCCGTGGGTCGGGGCTGTCGAACCGTCCGCTGCCGACTGTCCGAGACCCCTTGCATCGGGGCGATCGGAACTCCAGCTACCCCAGTAACTAGTGGGTACCGCAAGGCTCGGTGCTGGGACCCCAGCTATTTACGATATACATTAATGACTTAGATGAAGGGATTAAAAGTACCATTAGTAAATTTGCAGATGATACTAAGCTGGGGGGTAGTGTGAATTGTGAGGAAGATGCAATAAGGCTGCAGGGTGACTTGGACAGGTTGTGTGAGTGGGCGGATGCATGGCAGATGCAGTTTAATGTGGATAAGTGTGAGGTTATTCACTTTGGAAGTAAGAATAGAAAGGCAGAGTATTATCTGAATGGTGTCAAGTTGGGAAGAGGGGACGTTCAACGAGATCTGGGTGTCCGAGTGCATCAGTCACTGAAAGGAAGCATGCAGGTACAGCAGGCAGTGAAGAAAGCCAATGGCATGTTGGCCTTTATAACAAGAGGAGTTGAGTATAGGAGCAAAGAGGTCCTTCTGCAGTTGTACAGGGCCCTAGTGAGACCGCACCTGGAGTACTGTGTGCAGTTTTGGTCTCCAAATTTGTGGAAGGATATTCTTGCTATTGAGGGCGTGCAGCGTAGGTTCACCAGGTTAATTCCTGGAATGGCGGGACTGTCGTATGTTGAAAGGCCGGAGCAATTAGGCTTGTATACACTGGAATTTAGAAGGATGAGGGGGGATCTTATTGAAACATATAAGATAATTAGGGGATTGGACACATTAGAGGCAGGAAACATGTTCCCAATGTTGGGGGAGTCCAGAACAAGGGGCCACACAGTTTAAGAATAAGGGGTCGGCCATTTAGAACGGAGATGAGGAAGAACTTTTTCAGTCAGAGAGTGGTGAAGGTGTGGAATTCTCTGCCTCAGAAGGCAGTGGAGGCCAGTTCGTTGGATGCTTTCAAGAGAGAGCTGGATAGAGCTCTTAAGGATAGCGGAGTGAGGGGGTATGGGGAGAAGGCAGGAACGGGGTACTGATTGAGAGTGATCAGCCATGATCGCATTGAATGGCGGTGCGTACAGGCTCGAAGGGTTGAATGGCCTCCTCCTGCACCTATTGTCTATTGTCTATTGCCAGGCACCACGGTCTCCAGGTATTTATTCACACAATGCTGGAGTAACTCAGCAGGTCGGGGCAGCATCTCGGGAGAGAAGGAATGGGTGACGTTTTGGGGCGAGACCCTTCTTCAGTCTGAACCCGAAACGTCGCCCATTCCTTCTCTCCCGAGATGCTGCCCCGACCTGCTGAGTTACTCCAGCATTGTGTGAATAAATACCTTTGATTTGTACCGGCATCTGCAGTTATTTTCTTATACCACGGTCTCCAGGAAAGGCCTCGACGGTAGGCCTCAGTGGGGGGGGGGGGGCGGAGATACGAGACGGAGAACAATCACATCTCTGTCGAGGTAAGAGATTGAAAAAAACTTTCCCCCGACTCCCCCCTCCCCCCACCCTCCACGTAAAACACACCAAGAAACACTAAAACATATTGAAAATAAATTAAAAACAGAAGGGGCAGACTTCGTGCGGACAGCAGCTGTGGTCAGGATCGAACCGGGGTCTCTGGCGCAACTAGTGTGTGAACGGGGGGGGGTCGCCGGTCGGCACGGACTCGGTGGGCAGAAGGGCCTGTTTCCGCGCAGTACTCTGAAGGAGTTTTGGATGGGCACAGGTTTGTGGCCGAATGGGACTGATTTAGAAGGATGAGAGGGGATCTTATCGAAACGTATAAGATTATTAAGGGGTTGGACACATTAGAGGCAGGAAACATGTTCCCAATGTTGGGGGAGTCCAGAACCAGGGGCCACACACAGTTTAAGAATAAGGGGTCGGCCATTTAGAACCGAGATGAGGAAATACTTTTTCAGTCAGAGAGTTGTGAATCTGTGGAATTCTCTGCCTCAGAGGGCAGTGGAGGCCAATTCTCTGAATGCATTCAAGAGAGAGCTAGATGGAGCTCTTAAGGATAGCGGAGTCAGGGGGTATGGGGAGAAGGCAGGAACGGGGTGCTGATTGAGAATGGTCAGCCATGATCACATTGAATGGCGGTGCGTACAGGCTCGAGGGGCCGAATGGCCTCCTCCTGCACCTGTTGTCTATTGTCTATTGTTTAAATGGGGCATCTTGGTCAGTATTTACAAGTTGGGCCTGTTCCCATTTTGTGACTCTAAACTAAGTTAGGGCGCTGTCCAATCCACCTCTACCCCATGGTGGACATTGGACATTGGTCTCTGGAACTGGTGGGCTATAATACTGACAATTATAGTTTAGTTTAGAGTAGCGGTTGCCAACTATCTCACTCCCAAATAAGGGACAAGGTGACGTCACCGCCCCGCGCCCCACGTGACCTCACCCAGCCAGCGGCCACGTGCTCGCGCTCCACCGATGGCGGCCGCCCGGGCCGGGAGGCGGGATGCTACGCAACCTCCGTTAGGCAGCGCCCGGGCCTCCGGACCTACACTGTCCGGGCCTACACTGTCCGGGCCTACACTGTCCGGGCCTACAGCGTCCCGGCCTACACTGTCCGGGCCTACAGCGTCCGGGCCTACAGTGTCTGGGCCTACAGTGTCGGGGCCTACACTGTCCGGGCCTACAGCGTCTGGGCTTACAGTGTCCGGGCCTACACTGTCGGGGCCTACACTGTCCGGGCCTACAGTGTCCGGGACTACAGTGTCCGGGACTACAGTGTCCGGGCCTACAGTGTCCGGGCCTACACTGTCCGGGCCTACAGCGTCCGGGCCTACAGCGCCCCCCCCGTGCCTAATACGGGACAAGGGCGGTCCCGTGCGGGACAAACCAATTTAGCCCAAAATACGGGATGTCCCAGCTAATACGGGACGGTTGGCAACCCTAGTTTGGAGATACAGCGCGGAAACAGGCCCTTCGGCCCACCGGGTCCGCGCCGACCAGCGATCCCCGCACACGAACACTATCCCACACACACACTGGGGACAATTTACACACACAAACCCAGGCCAATTAACCGACAAACCTGCACGTCTTTGGAGTGTGGGAGGAAACCGAAGATCTCGGAGAAAACCCACGCAGGTCACGGGGAGAACGTGCAAACTCCGTACAGACGGCGCCCGTAGTCGGGATGGAACCCGGGTCTCCGGCGCTGTGAGGCGGCAACTCTACCGCTGCGCCACCGTGACAAATACCTTCTGGCTGTAGAAAATCAGGACGATATTCCACACTTTGTATTTTCCTCTTTGTACTTGAGTTTGACTTGATTATGTTTACGTGCGACATTCTCTGATCTGTTCGGACAGCACGCAGAACAAAGCTTTTCACTGTACCTCAGTACACATGACAATGATAAACTTAAACCTTCGGTCGTTTAGTTTATAGACACAAAAAGCTGGAGTGACTCATTGTGGACATTGGACTTTGTCTCTGGAACTAGAGACTGTCCGGGCCTACAGTGTCCGGGCTTACAGTGTCCGGGCCTACAGTGTCCGGGCCTACACTGTCCGGGCCTACAGTGTCCGGGCCTACACTGTCCGGGCCTACAGCGTCCGGGCCTACAGCATCCGGGCCTACAGTGTCCGGGCCTACAGTGTCCGGGCCTACAGTGTCTGGGCCTACAGCGTCCGGGGCTACACTGTCCGGGCCTACAGTGACCGGGCCTACAGTTTCCGGGCCTACAGCGTCCGGGGCTACACTGTCCGGACCTACACTGTCCGGGCCTACAGTGTCCGGGCCTACACTGTCCGGGCCTACAGCGTCCGGACCTACACTGTCCGGGCCTACACTGTCGGGACCTACACTGTCCGGGCCTACAGCGTCCGGGCCTACACTGTCCGGGCCTACATTGTCCGGGCCTACAGCATCCAGGCCTACACTGTCGGGGCCTACACTGTCCGGGCCTACAGCATCCAGGCCTACACTGTCGGGGCCTACAGCGTCCGGGCCTACAGTGTCCGGGACTACAGCGTCCGGGCCTACAGCATCCAGGCCTACACTGTCGGGGCCTACAGTGTCCGGGCCTACACTGTCAGGGCCTACACTGTCGGGGCCTACACTGTGGGGCCTACACTGTCGGGGCCTACACTGTGGGGCCTACACTGTCGGGGCCTACAGTGTCCGGGCCTACACTGTCAGGGCCTACACTGTGGGGGCCTACACTGTCAGGGCCTACACTGTCGGGGCCTACACTGTGGGGCCTACACTGTGGGGCCTACACTGTCGGGGCCTACACTGCGGGGCCTACACTGTCAGGGCCTACACTGTCAGGGCCTACACTGTCGGGGCCTACACTGTGGGGCCTACACTGTGGGGCCTACACTGTCGGGGCCTACACTGTGGGGCCTACACTGTCAGGGCCTACACTGTCAGGGCCTACACTGTCAGGGCCTACAGCGGGGACGGGCAGCATCTCTGGAGAGAAGGGATGGGCAATGTTTCTGGTCGAGACCCTTCTTCAGACTGATTAGTTTAGACAGTCGTTTGGCACAGTTGAGTTCATTGTCCCGGTGTATCGAGGTACAGTGTAAAGCTTTGTCGCTGCGTGCCATCCAGTCAGCGGAGAGACAGCACACGGTTACAATCCAGCCGTCCACAGTGGACAGACACGGGATAAAGGGGAATAATAACGTTCAGTGCGAGGTCAAGCCCGATCGAGGATAGTCCGAGGGTCTCCAGTGAGGTAGACGGGAGGTCAGGACCGCTCTCTAGTTGGTGAGAGGACGGTTCAGTTGTTTGATATTGAAGCCAGAGAGTCACACAGCAAGGAAACAGGCCTTTCGGCCCTACTTTCCCATGCTGTCCAAGATAAACCATCCATTGTTGGAGATAGAGTGTGGACACAGGCCCTTCGGCCCTACTTTCCCATGCTGTCCAAGATAAACCATCCATTGTTGGAGATAGAGTGTGGACACAGGCCCTTCGGCCCTACTTTCCCATGCTGTCCAAGATAAACCATCCATTGTTGGAGATACAGAGTTGGAGAGTGTGGATAGAGGCCCTTCGGCCCTACTTGCCCATGCAGCCCAAGATATACCATCCATTATTGGAGTCAATGAGAGTCCTAGAGTCATAAAATGTGGATACAGGCCCTTCGGCCCTACTGTCCCATGCTGTCCAAGATAAACCATCCATTGTTGGAGATACAGAGTCATCGAGTGTGTGCACAGGCCCTTCGGCCCTACTTTCCCATGCTGTCCAAGATATACCATCCATTGTTGATACAGAGTCATAGAGTTTTGCTACAGGCCCTTCGGCCCTACTTTCCCATGCTGTCCAAGATAAACCATCCATTGGTGGAGATACAGAGTCATAGAGTGTGAACACAGGCCCTTCGGCCCGCCATGCTGCTCCTGGCCCTTCAGTTGCTGATCTGCTCCTCCTGCCAGGTGGAGGTGGGGATGGCACTGTAGGGATCGACCACCATGCGGGCACAGCGGGCAACCATGGCTACCAACAGCAGGCACAGCATGGCGACAAAGGCCAGGGCAAAGCCCTTGTCCAGGTCCACCTGCTCAGTGTGGAGTCCTCCCTCTGCTGGCATCGCCTCGCCGCTCCTCTCCTCTCCTCTCCTCTCCTCTCCTCTCCTCTCCTCTCCTCTCCTCTCCTCTCCTCTCCTCTCCTCTCCTCTCCTCTCCTCTCCTCTCCTCTCCTCTATAGGGATGGGTACAAACAACTGGTATTCAAACAGTCTTGAACGTTGAGGTCTCCAATTGTAAGTGACCTCTTATTAAACACCCCCCCCCCCCTTCTCCCCTCACTCCCTCCTCCTCAAAACCCCACCACTCACTTTCTCTCCTCCATTTCTCTCACCCATCCTTCCCTTTCACCCCCACCACTCTCCCCCTCCCTTCCCCTCCCAACCCCTCTCCCCCTTTCTCCCCCTTCCCCCACCTCTCTCCCCCTCCCTTCCCCTCCCTACCACTCCCCCCTTTCTTCCCCCCTCCCACACCCTCTCCCCTTTCTCCCCCCTCCCCCACCCCTTTCTCCCCAACCTCTCCCCCTTTCCCCCCACCTCGCTCCCCCATTTCTCCCCCTCCCCTCTCCCCCTTTCTCCCCCTCCCTTCCCCTCCCCACCCCTCTCCCTTTCCCCCCACCCCTCTCCCCCTTTCTCCCCCTCCCTACCACTCCCCCTTTCTCCCCCCACCCCCACCCCTCTCCCCCCCTTCCCCCTCCTCTCTCCCCCTCCCTTCCCCTCCCCCACCCCTCTCCCCTTTCTCCCCCCTCCCTCACTTTCTCCCCCACCCCTCTCCCCCTTTCTCCCCCCTCCTCCACCCCTCCCCTTCTCCCCCCTCCCTTCCTCTCCCCCACCCCCCTCCCCCTTTCTCCCCCCCACACCCCACCACATGTTCGTGCGTTAATCGGCTGTGATGAAATTGTAAATTATCCCTAGTGTGTGGGTGTAGGATAGTGTCAGTGCGCGGGGATCGCTGGTCGGCACGGACTCGGTGGGCCGAAGGGCCTGTTTCCACGCTGTGTCTCTAAAATGTGAGTTAGATGTGGCCCTTGTGGCTAAAGGGATCAGGGGGTACGGAGAGAAGGCAGGTACGGGATACTGAGTTGGATGACCAGCCATGATCATATTGAATGGCGGTGCGTACAGGCTCGAAGGGCCGAATGGCCTCCTCCTGCACCTATTTTCTATGTTTCTATGTACCACTACCTCTACCTGTTCCCCCTTGGTCAATTAATCCACCGTCATGGTCTCAACTTCCACTGTTTCGCCGATGATATCCAGCTCCTCGTCTCCACCAAGTCAATCTCCTCCACCACACACTCAACACTGACAAACTGCATCACTGAAATAAAATCTTGGCTTCGATCAAACTTCCTCAAACTCAACTGCAACAAATCTGAAATCATCATCATTGGTCCAAAAACGCTCACCAAATCCACCCACAACTTCACCCTCAACATTGATGGTCTCCCAGTGTCCACCTCACCTCACATCCGGAATCTTGGGATCATCTTTGATCAAACCCTCTCCTTCGACAAACACATCAAACACATCACCAAGACAGCCTTCTTCCACCTCAAAAACATCGCCCGTCTCCGTCCATCCCTCTCCTCCACAGCTGCAGAAACCCTCATCCACGCCTTCATCACCTCCCGTCTGGACTACTGCAACAGCCTCCTCTATGGTTCACCATCAGCAAACTCCAATACATCCAGAACTCCGCTGCCCGTCTACTCACCCGCTCCCCGATCCGTGACCATATCACCCCCGTCCTTTACAAGCTCCACTGGCTCCCCACCCCCCAGAGAATCCAGTACGAAATCCTCCTCATGACCTACAAAGCCCTCCATAACCTGGCCCCATCCTACCTGACCGACCTCCTCCACAGGCACACTCCCACCTGCACCCTCCGCTCTGCCGCTGCCAATCTCCTGTCCCCCCCCCATCCGGACCAAACTCAGATCCTGGGGGGACAGGGCTTTCTCCATCGCTGCTCCCACCCTCTGGAACTCACTACCCCAAACCGTTAGAGACTCCCCCACACTCACCACATTCAAAACATCGCTGAAGTCTCACCTGTTCAGCACTGCCTTCAACCACTGAAGGTCACCTCACCTTCTGTATCCTTTCTCTGTTCGTTTACTTATTTATCTATTTATTCACTTCTCTATGTTCTAGAAATCCCTGTAAAGCGTCTTTGAGTGTTTGAAAAGCGCTATATAAATGTAATGCGTTATTATTATTATTATTACTAAAGGGGCACTCACCATCCTCTGTGTGAAAAAGTTACAGAGACGGTGGGTGGGGTCCAGGGGCCAGAGGGGAGGGAGGGGGTGTTACAGAGATGGGGAGAGGGGCCGGAGGGAGGGGAAGGGAGGGGGGGGTTTAGGGGCCAGAGGGAAGGGAGGGGGTTACAGAGATGGGGAGAGGGGCCGGAGGGAGGGGAAGGGGGGGCGGGGGGGTAGGGGCCAGAGGGGAGGGGAGGGGGTTTATACAGAGATCAGGATACAAGTGCTAGTTTATCACTGTGACGATCTGTGTGCTGGACGAGTTTCAAGTCTCAATGGCGTCGCCAACTTACCGAACGGCTCGAAACGTCCACCTCTCTCTCCCCTCCACTCTCCTCTCCGACCCTTCCTCTCCCCTCAGTCCAGTCGCCCGGCGGGAGGGAGGGATGGAGGGGGCCGGTTCACCGACGTTGGGGGGGGGGGGGGGGTGGGTAGTCGGGAGGTTAACCCCTGGAGTGCCGAGGCGCGCGTGTGGGGCAGAGAGAGAAGAAATTTGTGGCCCAGCCTGGCTAATTTGAAAGAGGGTTTTGCTTTCTTTTTGGGGGGGGCAAGGCCGTATCGTCAGCAATCCAGGGCCCCGTATCTGAGGAATAGGGTTGCAACCGTCCCGTATTAGCCGGGACATCCCGTAACTCTGGGCTAAATTGGTTTGTCCCGTACGTGACCGCCATTGTCCCGTATTAGGCCCGGGGGGCGCTGTAGGCCCGGACATTGTAGGCCCGGACACTGTAGGCCCGGACACGGTAGGCCCGGACGCTGTAGGTCCGGACACTGTAGATCCAGACACTGTAGGCCCGGACACGGTAGGTCTGGACAGTGTAGGTCCGGACAGTGTGGGTTCAGACACTGTAGGTCCGGACAGTATAGTTCAGACACTGTAGGCCCGGACACAGTAGGCCCGGGGGGCCGCTGTAGGTCCCAGGACACTGTAGGCCCGGACACTGTAGGCCAGGACACTGTAGGCCCAGACACTGTAGGCCCGGACACGGTAGGTCTGGACAGTATAGTTCGGACACTGTAGGCCCGGACACTGTAGGCCCGGACACTGTAGGTCTGGACACTGTAGGTCCGGACACTGTAGGCCCGGACACTGTAGGCCTGGGGGGCGCTGTAGGTCCGGACACTGTAAGCCCGGACACTGTACGTCCCGACAGTGTAGGCCCGGACAGTGTAGGCCCGGACATTGTAGGCCTGGACACTCTAGGTCCGGACAGTGTAGGTCCCGAGAGTGTAGGCCCGGACAGTGTAGGCCCGGACACTGTAGGCCCGGACAGTGTAGGCCCGGACAGAGTAGGCCCGGAGGCCTGGGTGCTGCCTGACCAAGGTTGCGTAGCAACCCGCCTCCCAGCCCGGGCGGCCGCCATTGGTGGAGCGGGAGCACGTGGCCGCTGGCTGGGTGAGGTCCACGTGGGCGCGGGGCGGTGATGTCACCTTGTCCCGTATTTGGGAGCGAGATAGTTGGCAACCGCTAGATGTGCTGACTCTGGAGAGAGTCCAGAGGAGGTTTAAAAGAAGGATCTCAGGAATGAGTGGGTTGATGTACGATGGGCGTTTGTGGGCACTGGGCCTGTACTCGCTGGAGTTTAGAAGGATGAGGGGGGGACCTCATTGAAACGTACAGACAGTGAGCGGCCTGGACAGAGTGGATGTGGAGAGGATGTATCCACTGGTGGGAGAGTCTAGGACCAGAGGGCACAGCCTCAGAATCAAAGGATGTTCCTTTAGGAAGGAGATGAGGAGGAATTTCTTCAGTCAGAGGGTGGTGAATCTGTGGGATTCTTTGCCACAGACGGCTGTGGAGGCCACAAGTCAGTGGGTATATTTAAGGCAGAGATAGATAGATTGTTGATCAGTGCGGGTGTCAGGGGTTTGTGGGGAGAAGGCAGGAGAATGGGGTTAGGAGGGAGAGATAGATCGGCCACGATTGAATGGCGGCGTGGACTTGATGGGCCGAATGGCCTAATTCAGCTCCTAGAACTTATTGCCTTATGACCGAGGATTAACAAACCTGTCTTCATCGGCGGTGGGGAGAATCTTCGCACTTTAGAGACACAGCGTGGAAACAGGCCCTTCGTCCGCTGAGTCCGTGCCGCCCAGCGATCCCCGCACACTAACACTATCCTACACACACACACTGGGACAATTTACAATTTTCACTGAAGTCAATTAAGCTACAAACATGCACGTCTTTGGAGTGTGGGAGGAAACCGGAGGCGCCCGGAGAAAAGCCACGCAGGTCACGGGGAGAGAACGTGCAAACTCCGTACAGACGGCGCCCGCGGTCGGGATGGAACCCGGGTCTCCGGCGCCGTGAGGCAGCGGCTCTACCCGCTGTGCCACCTTAGTCATTCCTCTCTCGAATGCTGGAGACTGAAGAAGGGCCTCGACCCGAAACGCCCCCTGTCCCCACCAAGTTCTCGAGATGCTGGCTGACCCACTGAGTTACTCCAGCACTCTGTGTCCCTCGGTGCGGAGTTTGCACGTTCTCTCCCCGTGACCCGCGTGGGTTCCCTCTGGGCGCTCCGGTTTCCCAAAGACGTGCCCGTGCGGGGTTTGTGGGTGGATCGGCCCCTCTGTGAATCGCCCCCTGGTGTGTGGGGAGTGGATGAGAGAGAGCAGGACAATGTGGAACTAGTGCATGAACGGGCGATCGCCGGTCGGCACGGACTCGGTGGGCGAAGGGCCTGTTTCCGCGCTGTATCTTTCAACTCGATTCGGTTGCCTGAAGAAGGGTCTTGACCTGAAACGTCGCCCATTCCTTCTCTCCAGAGATGCTGCCTGACCCGCTGAGTTACTCCGGCATTTTGTGTCTATCTTTAGCTTGGGGCATGTTTGGTGAATTGAGGGCATTCTGACCGTGTTGAGGTATAGGAGCAAAGAGGTCCTTCTGCAGTTGTACAGGGCCCTAGTGAGACCGCACCTGGAGTACTGTGTGCAGTTGTACAGGGCCCTAGTGAGACCGCACCTGGAGTACTGTGTGCAGTTTTGGTCTACAAATTTGAGGAAGGATATTCTTGCTATTGAGGGCGTGCAGCGTAGGTTCACCAGGTTAATTCCCGAATGGCGGGACTGTCGTACGTTGAAAGACTGGAAGCGACTAGGCTTGTATACACTGGAATTTAGAAGGATGAGAGGGGATCTTATCGAAACGTATAAGATTATTAAGGGGGTGGACGCGTTAGAGGCAGGAAACATGTTCCCAATGTTGGGAGTCCAGAACCAGGGGCCACAGTTTAAGAATAAGGGGTCGGCCATTTAGAACGGAGATGAGGAAAAACTTTTTCAGTCAGAGAGTTGTGAATCTGTGGTATTCTCTGCCTCAGAAGGCAGTGGAGGCCAATTCTCTGAATGCATTCAAGAGAGAGCTGGATAGAGCTCTTAAGGATAGCGGAGTCAGGGGGTACGGGGAGAAGGCAGGAACGGGGTACTGATTGAGAATGATCAGCCATGATCACATTGAATGGCGGTGCGTACAGGCTCGAAGGGCCGAATGGCCTCCTCCTGCACCTATTGTCTATTGGACTGCAAAGAATTTGCCGTTCAAGATGTTGTTGGTTCCGGCGTTGACCTGAGGAATCTTTTTTCAATCTCTTACCTCGGTGGAGATGTGATTGTTCTCCGTGTCGTACCTCCGTCCTGCTCCACGCGGCCTAACGTCGAATAGTTGGCGGCCTTTCCTGGAGACTGTGGTGACCGGCGCTCCGAGCGAGGGCTTCAACGTCGATCCTTCGCCGGAGATCTCCGACCGCGCCGGGCCTGTGGACTCTAACTCCGTGAAGCCCCGCGGTCTCTGGCGAGAGGAGGCCGACTCGGGAGCTCCGAGCCGCGGGCGGTGTCAACCGTCCCGACGCGGGGAGTTCCGATCGCCCCGACGCGAGGGAGTCACGGACCGTCGGCAGCGGACGGTTCGACAGCCCCGACCCGCGGGTGACCAAAGAGGAAGCCGCTTGGACTTTATTACCTTCCATCACAGTGAGGAACGTGGAATCCACTGTGGTGGACGTCCATGCTAAATGTTACAGGAGACCAAAATGGCGGCAATGCCACAGCGTTCCGTTTGTCTTTGTGTTTTTATTTGGGTTTTTTTTGGTCTTAATTGTTAGGAACAGGGGACGTACAACGAGATCTGGGTGTCCTAGTGCATCAGTCACTGAAAGGAAGCATGCAGGTACAGCAGGCAGTGAAGAAAGCCAATGGCATGTTGGCCTTCATAACAAGAGGAGTTGAGTATAGGAGCAAAGAGGTCCTTCTGCAGTTGTACAGGGCCCTAGTGAGACTGCACCTGGAGTACTGTGTGCAGTTTTGGTCTCCAAATTTGAGGAAGGATATTCTTGCTATTGAGGGCGTGCAGCGTAGGTTCACCAGGTTAATTCCCGGAATGGCGGGACTGTCGTATGTTGAAAGACTGGAGCGACTAGGCTTGTATACACTGGAATTTAGAAGGATGAGGGGGGATCTTATTGAAACATATAAGATAATTAGGGGATTGGACACATTAGAGGCAGGAAACATGTTCCCAATGTTGGGGGAGTCCAGAACCAGGGGCCACACAGTTTAAGAATAAGGGGTCGGCCATTTAGAACTGAGATCAGGAAAGACTTTTTCAGTCAGAGAGTTGTGAAGGTGTGGAATTCTCTGCCTCAGAAGGCAGTGGTAGCTTTCAAGAGAGAGCTGGATAGAGCTCTTAAGGATAGCGGAGTGAGGGGGTATGGGGAGAAGGCAGGAACGGGGTACTGATTGAGAATGATCAGCCATGATCGCATTGAATGGCGGTGCGTACAGGCTCGAAGGGCTGAATGGCCTCTTCCTGCACCTATTGTCTGTTGTCTATGTGATGTTGTGTTTTTGTACTATGTGTGTGTGTGTGGGGGGGGACTGTTAAAGTGTAAATTTGTCCCTTCCGAACGGAGACCCGACCTTTGTTTTCTGGGTGGTCTCCGTTCCCGCTGCGGCCTACCATCGGCCAAACTCCTGGAGCTGGCGGCCTCCACACCCGGGACCACCTGGGGCTCTGGTTCGCAGAGCCCGCGTACCGGACTTACCATCTGCGGAGTCGGAGGCTTCGGCGCGGGCCGCGTGGATGCCGACATCGGGAGCCCCGGCAGCGGCAGCGTGTTCGCCCGCCCCGGATCGCGGGGCTCGGGTCGGCCCGCCGCGGACATCTCACCGTCCGGCGCGGCCTGGAATAGGCTGCGGGATTTTTCTCTGCCCGGCGGGGGCTTAAATGTCGGGAGCCCCGACGTGCAGCGGCAGCGTCTTCGCCCGCCCCGGATCGCGGGGCTTGGGTCGGCCCGCCGCGGACCTTTCACCGCCCGGCGCGGCCTGGAACGTGGCAACTCCAACAGCCTGACCGCGGGAGGAGACGGCAGGGGAAGAGAAAATACATTCTGGCCTTCCATCACAGTGAGGAGGAGACTGGAGGAGACTCACTGTGATGGATGTCTCTATTTTTGTGTGTTTTGTGTTGGTTGGGGTTGTGTAATTTGCATAATTTAATGGTCTTATTGTTGGACTGTGGGTGACGAAATCTGGTCCAAAAGACTTGTTTTTTGGATGACAAATAAAGGTAATTCTGATTCTTCTGATTCTATCGTAGGCGGCTGCATGTCTAGTATGGCCTTGTGGTGACTCAAATCTCAACGAACCTTTAATTGGTACGCGTGACAATAAATTGATCTTGGAATCGTGGATCGTAGTTTTGTGGGCGTTTTTCATCCGAATGTTTTAAGGTTGAGACTGAACACACGGGTGATTCCCAGCCGGTCGATCAAGGCGCCCATGCAAGTTACAGCCCGGACCATCAGGCAAACCGGCCTCCCCTAATCGAGGACCAGCCTCACCCCTCCCGGTCACTCCCTCTTCCATCGGGGCAAGAGGTACAGAAGTGTGAAAACGCACACCTCCAGATTCAGGGGCCGTTTCTTCCCGCGGTGGCGCGGCGGTAGAGTTGCCGCCTGGCAGCGCCGGAGACCCGGGTTCCATCCCGACCACGGGCGCCGTCTGTGCGGAGTTTGCACGTGACCTGCGTGGGCTTTCTCCGAGATCTTCGGTTTCCTCCCACACTCGGGAGATGCACTGGTATGTAGGTTAATTGGCTTGGTATCATTGCAAATTGTCCCTAGTTGTTTGTAGGATGGTGTTCGTGTGCGGGGATCGCTGGTCGGCGCGGAATCGGTGGGCCTGTTTCTCTAAACTAAACAAAGCCATTATCAGGCAACTGAACCGTCCTCTCACCAACTAGAGAGCGGTCCTGACCTCCCGTCTACCTCATTGGAGACCCTCGGACTATCCTCGATCGGACTTTACCTCGCACTAAACGTTATTCCCTTTATCCCGTACCTGCACACAGTGGACGGCTTTAGTGTAGTTTAGAGATACAGCATGGAAGCAGGCCCTTCGGCCCACCGGGTCCGCGCCGACCAGCGATCCCCGCACACTAACGCTACCTTACCTACACCCACTAGGGA
Organism: Rhinoraja longicauda; assembly: GCF_053455715.1. Taxonomy (NCBI): domain Eukaryota; kingdom Metazoa; phylum Chordata; class Chondrichthyes; order Rajiformes; family Arhynchobatidae; genus Rhinoraja; species Rhinoraja longicauda. Next base: position 4,052,852 of record NC_135996.1, read on the forward strand.
CAATTTACACTTACATCGAGCCAATTAACCGACACACCTGCACGTCTTTGGAGTGTAATCATCTATATTCTTTCCGCTGACTGTCATAAGAGGAAAGATGGGAAAGACCGGGCTTGTATTCACTGGAGTTTAGAAGGACGAGAGGGGGATCTTATAGAGACGTGTAAAATTATAAAAGGACCGGACAAGCTAGATGCAGGAAAAATGTTCCCAATGTTGGGGGAGTCCAGAACCAGGGGCCACACACAGTCTAAGAATAAAGGGGAGGCCATTTAAAACTGAGGTGAGAAGGAACTTTTCCACCCAGAGAGTTGTGAATGTGTGGGATTCTCTGCCACAGAGGGCAGTGGAGGCCGATTAACTGGATGAATTTAAAAGAGAGTTAGATAGAGCTCTAGGGGCTGGCGGAATCAAGGGATATGGGGAGAAGGCAGGCACGGGTTACTGATTGTGGATGATCAGCCGTGATCACAATGAATGGCGGTGCGTACAGGCTCGAAGGGCCAAATGGCCTCCTCCTGCACCTATTTTCTACGTCTATGTCTACGTTTACCTTGGATACGCCTGACAAAAAAACGAAAACATGTTCATTAAAAATTGAATATATGGGGAAAAAAATGATCGCTGAAAAGTTGCAAACATTTCAGTAAACTTAAAGACTTTAAAAAATATACAACCGAATGAAAAGGGGAAATTAGAGGGCACAGCTTTAAGGTGAGAGGGACAAAGTTTAAAGGAAATAGACCAAGTGCCCTCTGTAGGCCCGGGCTCTGCAGGCCCGGACAGTGTAGGCCCGGACACTGTAGGTCTGGACAGTGTAGGTCTGGACACTGTAGGCCGCGACAGTGTAGGCCTGGACACTGTAGGCCCGGACAGTGTAGGTCTGGACAGTGTAGGTCTGGGCACTGTAGGCCCCGACACTGTAGGCCTGGACACTGTAGGACCGGACAGTGTAGGTCTGGACAGTGTAGGTCTGGGCACTGTAGGCCTGGACACTGTAGGCCCGGACACTGTAGGTCTGGACAGTGTAGGTCCGGACAGTGTGTAGGTCTGGACAGTGTAGGTCTGGACACTGTAGGCCCGGACGCTGTAGGTCTGGACAGTGTAGGTCTGGACACTGTAGGCCGCGACAGTGTAGGCCTGGACACTGTAGGCCCGGACAGTGTAGGTCTGGACAGTGTAGGTCTGGGCACTGTAGGCCCCGACACTGTAGGCCTGGACACTGTAGGACTGGACAGCGTAGGTCTGGACAGTATAGGTCCGGACACTGTAGGCCCAGACAGTGTAGGCCCAGACAGTGTAGGTCCGGACAGTGTCTAGGTCTGGATAGTGTAGGCCCAGACAGTGTAGGTCCGGACAGTGTGTAGGTCTGGATAGTGTAGGTTCGGACAGTGTAGGCCCGGACTCTGCCGGTCCCGACAGTGTAGGTCTGGTCAGTGTAGGACCGGACAGTGTAGGCCCGAACCTCTCCTGCATTGGTGCCGTACCCTCTCCTCCCCCCTCCTCCCTCCCCCCTTATCCCCCTCCCTCCCTAGGAGATAGATTTAAACTTTAAAACGTGAATAACTTTAAAAATATAACACTGATTTCAATGGAACTTCTTCCATTAGCACCAAAGGGACGATGGTGAGTGAGGTGGGCCTAAAACTGCCGCGCTGTAGAGCCCAGTGCACGGTCCCGGTTTACGTGAGACCTCCGAAGAGGCCCCTCGCCCCGAAGGTGAGAGAGCGGGACGGAGTGAGGCCGGATGAGAGGAGGGGGGAGGGAACCGGGCTCTGGCCTACCGGGCCCTTGAGGCATCGGCCGCGGGAGGTTCCCACCCACAACCCCCCCCCCCCCCCCCGGGGATCGGGGGTGGGACGGGCAAGGAGAGACGAGGGATTGCTGGTCGATCGTACGACAATCGAGGTTTAGAGGGATGTGGGTGGGCCCAACACAGGCAAATGGGACTGGCTCAGATGGGGCACCTTGCACGAGTTGGGCCGAAGGGCCTGATTAACTTAGAAACATCGGAAATAGGTGCAGGAGGAGGCCATTCAGCCCTTCGAGCCTGTACGCAAATAACTGCAGATGCTGGCACAAATCGAAGGTATCACAAAATGCTGGAGTAACTCAGCAGGTCAGGCAGCATCTTGGAGAGGGAATGGGTGACATTTCGGGTCGAGAAGAAGGGTCTCGACCTGAAACGTCACCCATTTCCTCTCTCCGAGATGCTGCCTGACCCGCTGAGTTACTCCAGCAATGTGATCATGGCTGATCATCCACAATCAGTAACCCGTGCCTGCCTTCTCCCCATATCCCTTGATTCCGCTAGCCCCTAGAGCTCTATCTAACTCTCTTTTAAATTCATCCAGTGAATCGGCCTCCACTGCCCTCTGTGGCAGAGAATCCCACACATTCACAACTCTCTGGGTGATTTTTTTTTTCCTCATCTCAGTTTTAAATGGCCTCCCCTTTATTCTTGGACTGTGTGGCCCCTGGTTTTGGACTCCCCCAACATTGGGAACATTTTTCCTGCATTTAGCTTGTCCAGTCCTTTTATAATTTGACACGTCTCTATAAGATCCCCCTCTCATCCTTCTAAATTCCAGTGAATACAAGCCCAGTCTTTCCAATCTTTCCTCGTACGACAGTCCCGCCATCCCGGGGATTAACCTGGTGAACCTACGCCACACTGCCTCAATAGCAAGGACGTCCTTCGTCAAATTAGGATTTGACCAGCGATCCCCGCACACTAACACTATCCTACACACACTGGTGACAATTTACACTTAGTAGAACATACAGTAGAAAATAGGTGCAGGTGTAGGCCATTCGGCCCTTCGTGCCAGCACCGCCATTCAAGATGATCATGGCTGATCATCCACAATCAGAACAGACGTACGATATTTTGACTTTACGATGGTACAAAAGTGACACACATCGAATTTTGATCTTTTCCCGGGTTAACGCAAGTGTTCTGAGCATGTTTAAGTGGGCGGTCACGGTGGCGCGGCGGTAGAGTTGCCGCCTTACAGCGAATGCAGCGCCGGAGGCCCGGGTTCAATCCCGACCACGGGCGCCGTCTGTACGGAGTTTGTACGTTCTCCCCGTGACCTGCGTGGGTTTTCTCCGAGATCTTCGGTTTCCTCCCACACTCCAAAGACGTGCGGGTTTGTAGGTTAATTGGCTTGGTAAATGTGAAAATTGTCCCTGGTGTGTGTGTAGGATAGTGTTAGTGTGCGGGGATCGCTGGTCGGCGCGGACCCGGTGGGCCGAAATGGCTATGATGTTCGGTAGGTTATCTCAATGGTGTCAGGTTAGGTAAGGGGGAGTGCAGCGAGACCTGGGTGTCAATAGACAATAGACAATAGACAATAGACAATAGGTGCAGGAGTAGGCCATTCAGCCCTTCGAGCCAGCACCGCCTTTCAATGCGATCATGGCTGATCACTCTCAATCAGTACCCCGTTCCTGCCTTCTCCCCATACCCCCTCACTCCGCTATCCTTAAGAGCTCTATCCAGCTCTCTCTTGAAAGCATCCAACGAACTGGTCTCCACTGCCTTCTGAGGCAGAGAATTCCACACCTTCACCACTCTCTGACTGAAAAAGTTCTTCCTCATCTCCGTTCTAAATGGCCGACCCCTTATTCTTAAACTGTGGCCCCTTGTTCTGGACTCCCCCAACATTTGGAACATGTTTCCTGCCTCTAATGTGTCCAATCCCCTAATTATCTTATATGTTTCAATAAGATCCCCCCTCATCCTTCTAAATTCCAGTGTATACAAGCCCAATCACTCCAGCCTTTCAACATACGACAGTCCCGCCATTCCGGGAATTAACCTAGTGAACCTACGCTGCACGCCCTCCATAGCAAGAATATCCTTCCTCAAATTTGGAGACCAAAACTGCACACAGTACTCCAGGTGCGATCTCACCAGGGCCCGGTACAACTGTAGAAGGACCTCTTTGCTCCTATACTCAACTCCTCTTGTTACGAAGGCCAACATTCCATTGGCTTTCTTCACTGCCTGCTGTACCTGCATGCTTCCTTTCATTGACTGATGCACTAGGACACCCAGATCTCGTTGAACTCCCCCTCCTCCTAACTTGACACCATTCAGATAATAATCTGCCTTTCTATTCTTACTTCCAAAGTGAATAACCTCACACTTATCTACATTAAACTGCATCTGCCATGTATCCGCCCACTCACACAACCTGTCCAAGTCACCCTGCAGCCTTATTGCATCTTCCTCACAATTCACACTACCCCCCAGCTTAGTATCATCTGCAAATTTGCTAATGGTACTTTTAATCCCTTCGTCTAAGTCATTGTCCTTGTACACCAGTCACTGAAAGTTGGCATGCAGGTACAGCAGGCAGTGAAGAAAGCTAATGGAATGTTGGCCTTCATGACAAGAGGATTTGAGTATAGGAGTAAAGAGGTCCTTCTGCAGTTGTACAGGGCCCTGGTGAGACCGCACCTGGAGTATTGTGTACAGTTTTGGTCTCCTAATTTGAGGAAGAACATCCTTGTAATTGAGGCAGTGCAGCGTAGGTTCACAAGATCGATCCCTGGGATGGCGGGACTGTCATATGAGGAAAGATTGAAAAGACTAGGCTTGTATTTACTGGAGTTTAGAAGGATGAGAGGGGGGATCTTATGGAGACGTATAAAATTATAAAAGGACTGGACAAGCTAGACGCAGGAATTTTTTTCCCAATGTTGGGGGAGTCCAGAACCAGGGGCCACACAGTCTAAGAATAAAGGGGAGGCCATTTAAAACTGAGGTGAGAAGAAACTTTTCCACCCAGAGACAATAGACAATAGGTGCAGGAGGAGGCCATTCGGCCCTTCGAGCCTGTACGCACCTCCATTCAATGTGATCATGGCTGATCATTCTCAATCAGTACCCCGTTCCTGCCTTCTCCCCATACCCCCTGACTCCGCTATCCTTAAGAGCTCTATCTAGATCTCTCTTGAATGCATTCAGAGAATTGGCCTCCACTGCCTTCTGAGGCAGAGAATTCCACAGATTCACAACTCTCTGACTGGAAAAGTTTTTCCTCATTGGGGTGTGAATCTTGTGGAATTCTCTGCCACAGAGGGCAGTGGAGGCCGATTCACTGGATGGATTAAAGAGAGAGTTAGATAGAGCTCTAGGGGGCTAGCGGAATCAGGGGGTATGGGGAGAAGGCAGGCACGGGTTACTGATTGTGGATGATCAGCCATGATCACATTGAATGGCGGTGCTGGCTCGAAGGGCCGAATGGCCTCCTCCTGCACCTATTTTCTGTGTTAGGTGGCAGTGATGTTGGGTAGGTTAGGTGGCAATGATATTCAGTAGGTCAGGTGTATTAAATGCAGTTTCAAATGACGATATTTTCGATTTACGATGGGTTTATTGGAGCGCAAGTCAATAGACAATAGGTGCAGGAGGAGGCCATTCAGCCCTTCGAGCCAGCACCGCCATTCAATGCGATCATGGCTGATCACTCTCAATCAGTACCCCGTTCCTGCCTTCTCCCCATACCCCCTGACTCCGCTATCCTTAAGAGCTCTATCCAGCTCTCTCTTGAAAGCATCCAACGAACTGGCCTCCACTGCCTTCTGAGGCAGAGAATTCCACACCTTCACCACTCTCTGACTGAAAAAGTTCTTCCTCATCTCCGTTCTAAATGGCCGACCCCTTATTCTTAAACTGTGGCCCCTGGTTCTGGACTCCCCCAACATTGGGAACATGTTTCCTGCCTCTAATGTGTCCAATCCCCTAATTATCTTATATGTTTCAATAAGATCCCCCCTCATCCTTCTAAATTCCAGCGTATACAAGCCTAATTGCTCCAGCCTTTCAACATACGACAGTCCCGCCATTCCGGGAATTAACCTAGTGAACCTACGCTGCACGCCCTCCATAGCAAGAATAGTCGAGGGGGATCTGTACCCCGTTCCTGCTTTCTCCCCATGCCCCTCGATTCCGTTAGCCCTAAGAGCTGTATGTAACTCTCTCCTGAAAACATCAATGGCTGGAGGGGGGATGGGTGGGGGGGGGGGGGGGAAGGAGGGAAACCATGACACATTCCCCGAGTCAAATCTGATCCATCTTTATTCCAGTCTGACCGCAGAGGAGGGGGTGGGGAATGAAACCTGCCCCCCTCCTCTCCCCTCCCCCGGTGGTCCGTGGGGGAGGGGTGGGTGGGGGAAGAGGGGGGGTAAAGGCTCAGTTCTTCTTCTTCTTGGGTGCCTTGGTGAGGAGAGGGGGCGGCGGGCCGGCCTGGTACATGGCGGCCGACAGCCGGTTGAGATAGTACAGGCCCAGCATGGAGAAGATGAGGCTGGGGGGGGGGGGGAGAGAGAGAGGGAGAGATGGGGGGTCAGACCGTGACCGCACACCCCCCCGGCCCCCCCGCCCCGACACAGCCTGGGGTCAGAGGTCGCCTTGCTCCTCCTTCTCACCCCCCCCCCGCTCCCTCACCTCCGCCCACCTACCCTACCTTTCCCCCTATTCTCCCTCACTCCCCACTCCCCCTCCTCCCTCCCCTCCTCTTCTCCCTCCCGTCCCACTCCCCCCTCCGCCGCAAGCTCCCGTCTCTCTCCCCTCTCCCCCCCCCCCCCTCACCAGCTCAGTCCCCTCACCCCGACCCCCCTCTACCCATCCTCCTCCGCGCTCTCTTCTCACCTCCGCCCATCTCCCCTCTCCCCCACCTCCCCATCCCTCTCCCTCCCCATATCCCACGCCCCTACCCTCATTCCCCTCCCGTCATTCCCCCCTCCCCCTCCCCGTCCCTCTCCCCCTCCCCTAACCCCCTCATTCCCATCCTGTCCCCCCCATCCTTCCCCCCTCCCCCACCCCATCCATCTCCCCCAACCCTCACCTTCTCCACTCCCTCACCTCCATCCCTCTCCCCCAACCCTCACCCCCTCATTCCCATCCTGTCCCCCCCATCCTTCCCCCCTCCCCCTCCCCGTCCCTCTCCCCCTCCCCCACCCGTCCCTCTCCCCCTCTCCACCCTCTCCACCCCTCTCCCCTACTCTCACCCCCCCATTCCCCTCCCGTCCTTTCCCCCTCCCCCTCCCTCTCCCCTCCCCCACCCCGACCCTCTCCCCATCCCTCACCACCCTCTCCCCTCCCATCCTTTCCCCCTCCCCCCTCCCTGTCCCTCTCCACCTCCCCATATCCCTCCCCCCACCCCATTCCCCTCCCCTACCCTCACCCCCCCCCCATTCCCCTCCCGTCCTTTCCCTCTCCCCCTCCCCATCCATCTCCCCCAACCCTCACCTTCTCCACTCCCTCACCTCTATCCCTCTCCCCCACCCTCTCCCCCTCATCCCTCTCCCCTACCCTCACCCCCCCATTCCCCTCCTATCCCTTTCCCCCCTCCCTGTCCCTCTCCCCCTCCCTCTCCCCCTCCCCCTCCCCGTCCCTCTCCCCTCCCCCTCCTCCCCTACCCTCACCCCCCATTCCCCTCCGTTCCTTTCCCCCTCCCCTTCCCCGTCCCTCTCCCCCTCACCACCCTCTCCATCCCCCTCCCCTACCCTCACCCCCTCATTCCCCTCCCCTACCCTCACCCCCCCCATTCCCCTCCGTTCCTTTCCCCCTCCCTGTCCCTCTCCCTTTCCCCCTCCCCCTCCCTCTCCCCTCCCCTTCCTCCCCTACCCTCACCCCCCCATTCCCCTCCCATCCCTTTCCCCCCTCCCTGTCCCTCTCCCCTTCCCCCTCCCCTTCCCCGTCCCTCTCCCCCTCACCACCCTCTCCATCCCTCTCCCTTACCCTCACCCCCCCATTCCCCCCCCCGTCCCCACCCCTCCCCCCCCCCTCCCAGCACAGTCTCTCCCCCTCCCCCCCCCCCCCCCGCGAGTTTACTGACCAAGTGGTGACGCAGACTCTGTGGATGAGAGCAGAGGCAAAGAGGGACAGCAGCAGGCACAGCGTGACTGTGGGGAGAGAGTCAGGGAGACGGTGACACACACTGTAACACTCACACACACCCCCCCCTGCCCCACGCCCCCCCCCCCCCGTAAACACACACGCTCCGAGACCCCCTGTAAACACACACACACGCTCCGAGACCCCCTGTAAACACACACACACTCCCCCCCCCATGGGATCCCCTGTAAATACACACACACTCCCCGAGACCCCCTGTATAGACACACACCCACCTCCCGAGACCCCTGTATAGAGACATATATTCCCCGAGACCCCCTGTAAACACACACTCTCCCCGAGACCCCCTGTAAACACACACTCTCCCCGAGACCCCCTGTATATAGACACACATTCCCCCCACTAAACACACACACTCCCCGAGACCCCCTGTATAGAGACACACTTTCCCGAGACCCCCTGTATATAGACAAACACTCATTTGCCGAGACCCCCTGTATATAGACGCACACTCCCCCCACTAAACACACACACTCCCCGAGACCCCCTGTAAACACACACACACTCCCCGAGACCCCCTGTATATACACACTCCCCGAGACCCCCTGTAAACACACACCCACCCTCCGAGACCCCCTGTATGGAGACACTCCCCGAGACCCCCTGTATACACACACACTCCCCGAGACCCCCTGTAAACACACACACTCCCCGAGACCCCCTGTATACACACACACACTCCTCGAGACCCCCTGTAAACACACACCCACCCTCCGAGACCCCCTGTATAGAGACACACACTCCCCGAGACCCCCTGTATACACACACACACTCCCCGAGACCCCCTGTATACACACACACACCCCAACTCAACCCCCTGGAAATACACACTCACAACTCCCCCAATCTTTGGAGACCCCTTGTAGGTACTCCGTAAATCCCAGAATATTTCGGGATGGCGTTCCCCAGCCCGGGACGGTCGAGAGTACAGAGTACAAGACCCCATGCTGCAGAGAGACCTTACCCCAGTTTGATATCCTCCCCCCCACCCACCCATCCCCCCAAATCGATCCGGGAAACAGGACTTACTTTCCGGGAATATCTTGGCTTGGAACCCCTTGCCGAACACCACGTGCTCCAGGTTGTTGAAGGCCTGGTATTTACTGGAGTTAAGGGCACGACGTTTACCCGAGCTCTCCCGACTCCACTCCCCCCCCAATCCCCTCTCCCACCCAAGACCGAGACCATGCAAGTGACCCCCAACCCCCTCCCCCCGCCCCTTCCCATTCCCACCTCCATCAGCCATGATCACATTGAGTGGCGGTGCGTACAGGCTCGAAGGGCCGAATGGCCTCCTCCTGCACCTGTTGTCTGTTGTCTATCCCACAGGATGGGGCTGCCCAGCTTTGTGATAGGGGGCACTGTCGTATGTTGAAAGACTGGAGCGACTAGGCTTGTATACGCTGGAATATAGAAGGATGAGAGGGGATCTTATCGAAACGTATAAGATTATTAAGGGGTTGGACACGTTAGAGGCTGGAAACACGTTCCCAATGTTGGGGGAGTCCAGAACCAGGGGCCACACACAGTTTAACAATAAGGGGTCGGCCATTTAGAACGGAGATGAGGAAAAACTTTTCAGTCAGAGAGTTGTGAATCTGTGGAATTCTCTGCCTCAGAAGGCAGTGGAGGCCGATTCTCTGAATGCATTCAAGAGAGAGCTAGATAGAGCTCTTAAGGATAGCGGAGTCAGGGGGTATGGGGATAGGGCAGGAACGGGGTTACTGATTGTGGACGATCAGCCATGATCACAGCGAATGGCGGTGCTGGCTCGAAGGGCCGAACGGCCTCCTCCTGCACCTATTGACTGTTATCTACGCTGTGATAGTCTTGCCCAGTGTGGCATTAGTCCGCGCATTCCCCATCCGCTACGTAACCTCACCAACGCCTACATAGAAAAGAGGTGCAGGAGGCCATTCGGCCCTTCGAGCCTGTACGCACCGCCATTCATTGTGATCATGGCTGATCATCCACAATCAGTAACCCGTGCCTGCCTTCTCCCCATACCCCTTGATTCCACTAGCCCCTAGAGCTCAATCTAACTCTCGCTTAAATCCATCCAGTGAATCGGCCTCCACTGCCCTCTGGCAGAGAATCCCACACATTCACAACTCTCTGGGTGAAAATGTTTCTTCTCACCTCAGTTTTAAATGGCCTCCCCTTTATTCTTAGACTGTGTGTGGCCCCTGGTTCTGGACTCCCCCAACATTGGGAACATGTTTCCTGCCTCTAGCTTGTCCAGTCCTTTTATAATTTGATACGTTTCTATAAGATCCCCCTCTCATCGTTCTAAACTCCAGTGAATAAACTCCAGTGCAAGTCTGGAGTGTGGGGGGACATTCATCGTTAGTCCATGTACCCTGCATCCGCCACTTTACCTTTCCCCCCATCTGCAGGTCAGAGGTAGACGGCACGGTAGCGCAGCGGTAGAGTTGCCGCCTTACAGCGAATGCAGCGCCGGAGACCCGGGTTCCATCCCGACTACGGGCGCCGTCTGTACGGAGTTTGCACGTTCTCCCCGTGACCTCCGAGATCTCCGGTTTCCTCCCACACTCCAAAGACGTGCGGGTTTGTAGGTTAATTAGCTTGGTGTAAATGTAAAAATTGTCCCTAGTGTGGGTGTAGGATTGTGTTAGTGTGACAATAGACAATAGACAATAGGTGCAGGAGTAGGCCATTCAGCCCTCGAGCCGGGGATCGCTAGTCGGCGCGGACCCGGTGGGCCGAAGGGCCTGTTTCCGCGCTTTATCTCTAAACTCTAAACTAAAGTGGAGGGGTGGAGTTAGTGAAAGAGTTAATGGCTATTAACTTTGCATGATGGGAGGCTTGGCCATTGTCTGCAAACCTGTTTGTATGCTTGTGGAGCTTGTATATTGTTGTAAGTGAAGGAATGCTAATTGCGCACAAGATGTGTCTGGTAGCTGAAACGTACAATCCCTGGAAACCACAGAAAGAATAAAATGGTACGGTAGCGCAGCGGTAGAGTTGCTGCTTTACAGCGAATGCAGCGCCGGAGACTCAGGTTCGATCCTGACTACGGGTGCTGCACTGTAAGGAGTTTGTACGTTCTCCCCGTGACCTGCGTGGGTTTTCTCCGAGATCTTCGGTTTCCTCCCACACTCCAAAGACGTACAGGTATGTAGGTTAATTAGCTGGGTAAATGTAAAAATTGTCCCTAGTGGGTGTAGGATAGTGTTAATGTACGGGGATCACTGGGCGGCACGGACTTGGTGGGCCGAAAAGGCCTGTTTCCGGCTGTATATATATGATATGATATGATATGAACAGGATGAGCTGATGCACCAGGCACGATATGACCATGTGATCCTAAAGCCTATAGAGTGGTACATCCTGTTATCCCTGGGAAAGATGTTCCGGGAAAGACGATGGACAATGCTCTCGTTAAGATTAGGATGTGGTTAACTGTTGACTACTTGCGGGAGTGTGAAAACAGGACCTTCTGCGGTATGATAAGGGTCCTCACCTTCGACTAATGACTTATTGTGTAAAATAGTTTATAACTTTACTGTGTTCTAATACAATGTGATTGATTTGAAGGAAATGTTGTGTTAAACATTCTTGCTGCAAATTCAGTGTAAAAATGCTGGTAAAATGCTGTGTCTTTGAGTGGAAGCAAGGGGGGTGCTGAGTATGGTCGTACACCCTTAGCACTAATCCCCCCCTACTCCCGTCTGACGATAATTTACAGCGAATGCAGCGCCGGAGACTCAGGTTCGATCCTGACTACGGGTGCTGCACTGTGAGGAGTTTGTACGTTCTCCCCGTGACCTGCGTGGGTTTTCTCCGAGATCTTCGGTTTCCTCCCACACTCCAAAGACGTACAGGTATGTAGGTTAATTGGCTGGGTAAATGTAAAAATTGTCCCTAGTGGGTGTAGGATAGTGTTAATGTACGGGGATCGCTGGGCGGCACGGACTTGGTGGGCCGAAAAGATAAGATGTCCCGGGAAAGACGATGGACAATGCTCTCGTTAAGATTAGGATGTGGTTAACTGTTGACTACTTGTGGGAGTGTGAAAACAGGACCTTCTGTGGTATGATAAGGGTCCTCACCTTCTACTAATGACTTATTGTGTAAAATAGTTCATAACTTTATTGTGTTCTAATACAATGTGATTGATTTGAAGGAAATGTTGTCATATCATATCATATATATACAGCCAGAAACAGGCCTTTTCGGCCCACCAAGTCCGTGCCGCCCAGCGATCCCCGTACACTAACACTATCCTACACCCACTAGGGACAATTTTTACATTTGCCCAGCCAATTAACCTACATACCTGCACGTCTTTGGAGTGTGGGAGGAAACCGAAGATCTCGGGGAAAACCCACGCAGGTCACGGGGAGAACGTACAAACTCCTTACAGTGCAGCACCCGTAGTCAGGATCGAACCTGAGTCTCCGGCGCTGTATTCGCTGTAAAGCAGCAACTCTACCGCTGCGCTACCGTGCCGCCCACAATCTTGCTGCAAATTCAGTGTAAAAATGCTGGTAAAATGCTGTGTCTTTGAGTGGAAGCAAGGGGGGTGCTGAGTATGGTCGTACACCCTTAGCACTAATCCCCCCCTACTCCCGTCTGACGATAATTAAAGCTCGGCGATCGCTTCGCTCAACACCTGCGCTCGGTCCGCATTGACCAACCTGATCTCCCGGTGGCCGAGCACTTCAACTCCCCCTCCCACTCCCAGTCTGACCTTTCTGTCATGGGCCTCCTCCAGTGCCACTGGAAATTGGAGGAACAGCACCTCATATTTCGCCTGGGCAGTTTGCAGCCCAGCGGTATGAACATCGACTTCTCCAACTTTAGATAGTTCCTCTGTCCCTCTCTTCCCCTCCTCCTTCCCAGATCTCCCTCTATCTTCCTGTCTCCACCTATATACTCCACCTATGGGCCCTCCATAACCTGGCCCCATCCTACCTGACCGACCTCCTCCACAGGCACACTCCCACCTGCACCCTCCGCTCTGCTGCTGCCAATCTCCTATCCCCCCCCACATCCGGACCAAACTCAGATCCTGGGGGGACAGGGCTTTCTCCATCGCTGCTCCCACCCTATGGAACTCACTACCCCAAACCGTTAGAGACTCCTCCACACTCACCACATTCAAAACATCGCTGAAGTCTCACCTGTTCAGTACTGCCTTCAACCACTGAAGGTCACCTCACCTTCTGTCTCCTTTCTCTGTTCATTTATTTATTTACTTATTTATCTATTTATTCATTTCCCTATGTTCTCAAAATCTCTGTAAAGCGTCTTTGAGTATATGAAAAGCGCTATATAAATAAAATGCATTATTATTATTATTATTATTATATCCTTCCTTTGTCCCGCCCCCCCCGACATCAGTCTGAAGGGTCTCGACCCCGAAACGTCACCCATTCCTTCTCTCCCGAGATGCTGCCTGACCCGCTGAGTTACTCCAGCATTTTGTGTGAATAAATACCATAATTAAAGCTTTGCTTGGTTTACCTTGAGCTGTTTGTGTCTTTGTCTGTTTTAACAAAACGGACTTTAACATTAGTCCGCGTATTCCCCATCCGCCGCGTTTGCCAAGGATACGGTGAGGGAGAAGATGAAGAGGATGGAGCCCAGGAAGCCCCCCAGAATGGTCAGCCACTCGGACGAGGCCAGCTGGCGGCTGTAAATCTGCATCCCCGCGAACAGCAGGATGGCGAGGAGGGAGGAGACGATCAGCGAAGACCCAGTGCTGACCGCTGCGAGCGAGAGATGGAGAGAGAGAGAGAGAGAGAGAGAGAAGCCGTCAACAGGACCCATAACTGCAAAGTCCTCGCCTCACAACCTCACACTGACGACCATTTTGCAGCGGGTAGAGCTGCTGCCTCACGGAGCCAGAGACCCGGGGTTCGATCCCCACTACAAGCGCCGTCTGTACGGAGTTTGCACGTTCTCCCCGTGACCTGCGAGGGTTTTCTCCGAGACCTTTGGCTTCCCCCCACACACTGTAAAAATTGTCCCTGGTGTGCGTAGGATAGAGTTAGTGTCGTTTTAATTTCGTTTAGTTCAGAGATACAGCGCGGAAACAGGCCCTTCGGCCCACCGGGTCCGCGCCGCCCAGCGATCCCCGCACACTAACACTATCCTACACACACTAGGGACAGTTTTCACATTTATACCAAGCCAATTAAGCTACAAACCCGCACGTCTTTGGAGTGTGGGAGGAAACCGAAGATCTCGGTACAAAACCCACGCAGGTCACGGGGAGAACGTACAAACTCCGTACAGACGGCGCCCGTAGTCGGGATGGAAGCCGGGTCTCCGGCGCTGTGAGGCAACAACTCTACGTTCAGGCAATAACTGAACGTTATTATTCCCCTTTATCCCGTATCTGTCCACTGTGGACGGCTCGATTGTAACTGTGTGCAGTCTCTCCGCTGACTGGATGGCACGCAGCGACAAAGCTTTACACTGTACCTCGGTACACGGGACATAATGAACTAAACGCTCCCAAATAAGCCTCACCCCTCTAATATAACCCGCACCCCTCTAATATAACCCGCACCCCTCTAATATAACCCGCACCCCTCTAATATAACCCGCACCCCTCTAATATAACCCGCACCCCTCTAATATAACCCGCACCCCTCTAATATAACCCGCACCCCTCTAATATAACCCGCACCCCTCTAATATAAGTCGCACCTCTCTAATATAACCCGCACCCCTCTAATATAACCCGCACCCCTCTAATATAACCCGCACCCCTCTAATATAACCCGCACCCCTCTAATATAACCCGCACCCCTCTAATATAACCCGCACCCCTCTAACATAACCCGCACCCCTCTAATATAACCCGGACCACTCTAATATAACCCGCACCCCTCTAATATAACCCGCACCCCTCTAATATAACCCGCACCCCTCTAATATAACCCGCACCCCTCTAATATAACCCGCACCCCTCTAATATAACCCGCACCCCTCTAATATAACCCGCACCCCTCTAACATAACCCGCACCCCTCTAATATAACCCGCACCCCTCTAATATAACCCGCACCCCTCTAACATAACCCGCACCCCTCTAATATAACCCGGACCACTCTAATATAACCCGCACCCCTCTAATATAACCCGCACCCCTCTAATATAACCCGCACCCCTCTAATATAACCCGCACCCCTCTAATATAACCCGCACCCCTCTAATATAAGTCGCACCTCTCTAATATAACCCGCACCCCTCTAATATAACCCGCACCCCTCTAATAAACCCGCACCCCTCTAATATAACCCGCACCCCTCTAATATAACCCGCACCCCTCTAACATAACCCGCACCCCTCTAACATAACCCGCACCCCTCTAATATAACCCGGACCACTCTAATATAACCCGCACCCCTCTAATATAACCCGCACCCCTCTAATATAACCCCGCACCCCTCTAATATAACCCGCACCCCTCTAATATAACCCGCACCCCCTCTAATATAACCCGCACCCCTCTAATATAACCCGCACCCCTCTAACATAACCCGCACCCCTCTAATATAACCCGCACCCCTCTAACATAACCCGCACCCCTCTAATATAACCCGGACCACTCTAATATAACCCGCACCCCTCTAATATAACCCCGCACCCCTCTAATATAACCCGGACCACTCTAATATAACCCGCACCCCTGATATTGGCCCCGCCCCTCCACGGGGTCCCCCTCCTCAAGCCCCTCCCCCCGCTGGCCCCGCCCCCAGCGCCCCCTCCCCCTCCCCCCCCCTCCCCCCCCCTCTCTCCCCCCCTCTCTCCCCCCCCTCCCCCCCCTCCCCCCCCCCCCGGCCGCCGCCGCCGCCGCGCTCACCCATCGCCTCAGTTGTTGCTCGGCCGTTGGGAAGGAGGAGCGCGCCCCGCCCGCCCCCCGCCACGTGACCCGCCTGCGCCACGTCGCACTCCCCGCCGTTCGGCGGCCATCTTGGTGAGGGCTCATCCATGGCGGCCATCTTGGGTGAGGGAGGGGAAGGTCTGTGGCAGCTATGTTGGTGAGGGAGGGAAGGAAGGTCTGTGGTGGCCATCTTGGTGAGGGAGGGAAGGTCTATGGTGGCCATGTTGGTGAGGGAGAGAAGGGCTTTGTTGGCTATCTTGGTGAGGGTGGGAAGGGCTGTGGCGTCCACCTTTGTGAGGGAGGGGAAGTCTGGTGGCGGCCACCTTTGTGAGGGAGGGGAAGTCTGGTGGCCATCTTGGTGACGGAGGGAATGTCTGTGGTGGCCATCTTGGTGAGGGAGGGAAGTTCTGTGGTGGCCATCTTGGTGAGGAGGGAAGGTCTGTGGCAGCCATGTTGGTGAGGGAGGGAATGTCTGTGGCAGCCATCTTGGTGAGGGAGGGAAGGTCTGTGGCGGCCATGTTGGTGAGGGAAGGATGGTCTGTGGCAGCCATGTTGGTGAGGGAGGTAAGGTCTGTGGGAGGGAAGGTCTGTGGCGGCCATGTTGGTGAGGGAGGGAAGGTCTGTGACGGCTATGTTGGTGAGGGAGGGAAGGAAGGTCTGTGGTGGCCATCTTGGTGAGGGAGGGAAGGTCTATGGTGGCCATGTTGGTGAGGGAGAGAAGGGCTTTGGTGGCTATCTTGGTGAGGGTGGGAAGGGCTGTGGCGGCCACCTTTGTGAGGAAGGGGAAGTCTGGTGGCCATCTTGGTGAGGAGGGAATGTCTGTGGTGGCCATCTTGGTGAGGGAGGGAAGTTCTGTGGTGGCCATCTTGGTGAGGGAGGGAAGGTCTGTGGAAGCCATGTTGGTGAGGGAGGTAAGGTCTGTGGCAGCCATGTTGGTGAGGGAGGGAATGTCTGTGGCGGCCATCTTGGGGAGGGAGGGAAGGTCTGTGGTGGCCTTCTTGGTGAGGGAGGGAAGGTCTATGGCGGCCATGTTGGTGAGGGAGAGAAGGGCTGTGGTGGCCATCTTGGTGAGGGTGGGAAGGGCTGTGGCGGCCAACTTTGTGAGGGAGGGAAAGTCTGTGGTGGCCATGTTGGTGAGGGAGGGAAGGTCTGTGGTGGCCATGTTGGTGAGGGAGGGAAGGTGTGTGATGGCCATCTTGGTGAGGGAGGGAAGGCCTGTGGTGGCCATCTTGGTGAGGGAAGGAAGGTCCATGGCGGCCACGTTGCTACTGGATGAGCTCCCATCTGAATCATGGAACGGAGGGAAACTGCCTCCACAAAGTCCAACAAATCCTTTCAGACTGAAGAAGATTTCCAACCCGAAACGTCACCTATCCTTTTTCTCCAGAGATGCTGCCCGACCCGCTGAGTTGCTCAAGAGTTAAGAGTGTTTTATTGTCATGTGTCCCAGATTGAACAATGAAATTCTTACTTTCTGCAGCACAACAGAATATGTAAACATAGTACAAGAGAGAGAAAGTGTGTATACAGTATGAGCCAAAACGTTATGACTCTGCCGATCCCTGGTGTCTTGGAGCAACACATATTCCACGTGGGTAACTCACAACGCAGCAGTATGAACGTTGAATTCATTTTTTTATTAATCAAAAATATTTATTAAAATATTAAAATAATATATACAATACAATGAAACCAAACCAGAACCCAGCACCATAATACAAGACAAACAATAAACTAATGTACAACTACCTTACACTCCTTGTCAAGGATGCATTCCACCCCCCCGCCTTCGGTGCCCAGCGGTCCTGGAAATCCCCCAGGGTGCCCGTGGACAGCGCGTGGTCCCACTCTAACCCCACCCTGGCGCGGACGGACGTGACCCCGGAAAAGAGGCGGGCAGCCGGCTCGGGCAGAGCCCTCTTCCGCCTGGCGCCGAGACTCGCGGATGGCCAGCGTGGCCAGGCCCAGGAGCAACCCAACCCAACCAGGACATCTTCAGCCCCTCCCCCCCCCCCCCCGGACCCTCTCCCCTGGTGTCCAAAGATGAGGGACGTTGAATTATTGGCGTTAATTTTACCAATGATCTGCCGTGGAACGACCAATTTTTACATTTGCCCAGCCAATTAACCTACAAACCTGCACGTCTTTGGAGTGCGGGAGGAAACCGAAGATCTCGGAGAAAACCCACGCAGGTCATGGGGAGAACGTGCAAACTCCGTACAGACAGCGCCCGTGGTCGGGATGGAACCCGGGTCTCCGGCGCTGCATTCGCTGTAAGGCGGCAACTCTACCGCTGCGCCACCGTGACCGCCCATCAGTGGAATCAGTACTAAAGAGAGCAAACTCAATGCTCTCATTTACTCGACCAAGTGGACCTGTTGGGCCCAAACCTCTCCTGCATTGGTGCAGAACCCTCTCCTTCCCCTCCCCCTCCCCCTCCCCCTCCCTCCCCACTCTATCCCCCTCAACCCCCCCTTATCCTCCCCCCTCCCTCCCTAGGATTTTTAGAGATATAGCGCAGAAACAGGCCCTTCGGCCCACCGGGTCCGCGCCGCCCAGCGATCCCCGCACACTAACACTATCCTACACACACTGGGGACATTTTTTACATTTTACCCCGTCAATTAACCTACAAACCTGCACGTCTTTGGAGTGTGGGAGGAAACCGAAGATCTGGGAGAAAACCCACGCAGGTCACGGGGAGAACGTGCAAACTCCGTACAGACGGCGCCCGTAGTCGGATCGAACCTGAGTCTCAGGAGCTGCATTCGCTGTAAGGCGGCAACTCTGTAAAATGTGAATAACTTTAAAAATATCACACCGATTTCAATGGAACTTCTTCCATTAGCACCAAAGGGACGACGGTGAGTGAGGTGGGCCTAAAATTGTCGCGATGTCGTGCACCGTTTTGTCTGTAGACCAGGAACAAACAGACAGACAAACGAGAGCGTTGGTATATAGATTTCAAGAGGGCTTGTGTCCAAAAACAGGGATGTAATACTGAGGCTCTACAAGGCGCTGGTCAGGCCACAATTGGGATATTGTGAACGATTTTGGGCCCAGTATATCTGAGGAAGGGCGTGCTGGCTCTGGAGAGGGTCCAGAGGAGGTTTACAAGAACGAACGACCCCAGGAATGAGTGGGTTAACGCACGATGAGCGTTTGTGGGCACTGGGCCTGTACTCGCTGGAGTTTAGAAGGATGAGGGGGGACCTCATTGAAACGTACAGAACAGTGAGCGGCCTGGATAGAGTGGATGTGGAGAGGATGTTTCCACTAGTGGGAGAGTCTAGGACCAGAGGGCACGGCCTCAGAATTAAAGGACCCTCTTTTAGAATGGAGATGAGGAGATATCCACTGATTTGGCCTCCACAGCCGTCTGTGGCAAAGAATTCCACAGTTTCCAAGGGATTAAAAGTACCATTAGCAAATTTGCAGATGATACAAAGCTGGGTGGCAGTGTGAACTGTGAGGAAGATGCTATGAGGTTGCAGGGTGACTTGGACAGGTTGTGTGAGTGGGCGGATGCATGGCAGATACAGTTTAATGTGGATAAGTGTGAGGTTATCCACTTTGGTAGTAAGATAGGAAGGCAGAGTATTATCTGAACGGTGTCAAGTTAGGAAAAGAGGACGTATAACAAGATCTGGGTGTCCTAGTGCATCAGTCACTGAAAGGAAGCATGCAGGTACAGCAGGCAGTGAAGAAAGCCAATGGCATGTTGGCCTTCATTACAAGAGGAGTTGAGTATAGGAGCAAAGAGGTCCTTCTGCAGTTGTACAGGGGCCCTAGTGAGACTGCACCTGGAGTACTGTGTGCAGTTTTGGTCTCCAAATTTGAGGAAGGATATTCTTGCTATTGAGGGCGTGCAGCGTAGGTTTACTAGGTTAATTCCCGGAATGGCGGGACTGTCATATGTTGAAAGACTGGAGCGACTAGGCTTGTATACACTGGAATTTAGAAGGATGAGAGGGGATCTTATCGAAACGTATAAGATTATTAAGGGGTTGGACACGTTAGAGGCAGGAAACATGTTCCCAATGTTGGGGGAGTCCAGAACCAGGGGCCACAAACAGTTTAAGAATAAGGGGTCGGCCATTTAGAACGGAGATGAGGAAAACCTTTTTCAGTCAGAGAGTTGTGAATCTGTGGAATTCTCTGCCTCAGAAGGCAGTGGAGGCCAATTCTCTGAATGCATTCAAGAGAGAGCTGGATAGAGCTCTTAAGGATAGCGGAGTCAGGGGGTATGGGGAGAGGGCAGGAACGGGGTACTGATTGAGAATGATCAGCCATGATCACATTGAATGGCGGTGCTGGCTCGAAGGGCCGAATGGCCTCCTCTTGCACCTATTTTCCATGTTTATATATTTCTATGATTTTTGTACACCTCTATAAGATCTCCCCTCATCCTCCTGCGCTCCAGGGAATAGAGTCCCAGCCTGCTCAACCTCTCCCTGTAGCTCAGGCCCCCTCTAGTCTTGGCAACATCCTCGTAAATCTTCTCTGAACCCTTTCCATCTTGAGGATAATCATCCTTCTTCAGGATTCGCAAATGCTGACCCGTGCAGGAACGGCGGGATATCTGAAAGCTCAAGGGACAATGTGGCCTACTTTCACCCATCCCCCTCCTTACCTCCGGCAGCCCAGCTGATAAAGCACAGAGAATGCAACTGTCAAAAACCGGAGCAGCAAAACTTTACACAGATACCGAAAGTGGGGCGCATTAGCCACACCGAGTTCAACTTTTTAAAGCAGGGAATCACTCGAGGTTAGGCACAGAGAGCTGGAGTAACTCAGCGGGTCAGGCAGCATCTGTGGAGAACGTGGATGGGTGACGTTTCACGGAGTGCTGGAGTAACTCAGCGGGTCAGGCAGCATCTGTGGAGAACATGGATAGGTGACGTTTCACGGAGTGCTGGAGTAACTCAGCGGGTCAGGCAGCATCTGTGGAGAATGTGGATAGATGACATAGAAACAGAAAATAGGTGCAGGAGGAGGCCATTTGGCCCTTCGAGCCAGCACCGCCATTCATTGTGATCGCGGCTGATCGTCCACAATCAGTAACCCGTGCCTGCCTTCTCCCATACCCTCGATTCCACTAGCCCCTAGAGCTCTATCTAACTCTCTCTTAAATCCATCCAGTGAATCGGCCTCCACTGCCCTCTGTGGCAGAGAATCCCACACATTCACAACTCTCTGGGTGAATTTTTTTTTCCTCATCTCAGTTTTAAACGGCCTCCCATTTATTCTTAGACTGTGTGTGGCCCCTGGTTCTGGACTCCCCCAACATTGGGAACATTTTTCCTGCTTTTGGTTCAGGACCCTTATTTAGTTCGGGAAAAGACACAAAGTGCTGGAGTAACTCAGGCGGGTCAGGCAGCACCTCTGGAGAACATGGATAGGTGACGTTATAGGACTACAGGACTTATAGGACTATTAAGACCTTATTAGGATATTTTGTGATGGTGTAACACAAGATCAATGAGACCTGCAGCATTATATATGGAGAATGTGAGGCATTTGGCAAAGTTCCACCAGCAGTCCCTGCCATCCATATTAAAGCCCCTGGAATCAACGCATCTAGGACAACATTGGGGGGCAAGATGCCTTCCCACAGCTCCCTCCCCCACCCCATCCTTCCTGTCCCCCCCCCCCCCCCTCCTCCCCTCCTCTCCCCATCCCTCTCTTCCCTCCCAAAACTCCCCACCCCTCCCCTCCTCCCTACAACTACCCTTCCCCTCCCCCCATACCCCCCTCACTGGCCCTCAGTCCTCCCCCAACCCTCCCCCTCCTCATCCCTCCCCCTCATCCCTCCCCCTCCTCCATCCTCTCACCTCCTCTCTCCTCCCATCCTCTCTCCTCCCATCCCCTCTCTTCCTCTCTCCTCCTCTCCCCTCCCATCCCCCTCTCCTCCTCTCTCCTCCATCCCTTCTCCTCCTCTCTCCTCCCATCCCTTCTCCTCCTCTCTCCTCCCATCCCCTCTCCTCCCCTCCCCTCCTCTCTCCTCCCCTCCCCTCCTCTCTCCTCCTCCCATCCTCCCCCTCTCTTCTCCCACCCCCTCCCATCCCCTCTCTCCCTCTCCCCTCCCCTCCCCTCCTCTCTCCCTCTCCTCCCATCCTCCCCTCTCGCCCCCCATCCCTCCCCTCCTCTCTCCCTCTCCCCTCCCCTCTTCTCTCCCTCCTCCTCTCTCATCCCCTCTCTCAGGCTAGACGCACCGAGCTCTCCCCGCCAGTGTGCGCTTGCCCATCTCTGATACACGCCTATGCTCCCCCTCTCTGTTCCCCTCTCTGTTCCCCCTCTCTGTTCCCCCTCTCTGCTACCCCTCTCCCCCTCTCTGTTCCCCCTCTATGCTCCCCCTCTCTGTTCCCCCTCTCTGTTCCCCCTCTCTGTTCCCCCTCTCTGCTCCCCCTCTCTGCTCCCCCTCTCTGTTCCCCCTCTCTGGTACCCCTCTCCCTCTCTCTCTCTGTGCTCCCCCTCTCTGTTCCCCCTCTCTGTTCCCCCTCTCTGTTCCCCCTCTCTGTTCCCCCTCTCTGTTCCCCCTCTCTGCTTCCCCTCTCTCTGCTCCCCCTCTCTGTTCCCCCTCTCTATTCCCCCTCTCTGTTCCCCCTCTCTGTTCCCCCTCTCTGCTCCCCCTCTCTGCTCCCCCTCTCTGTCCCCCCTCTCTGTTCCCCCTCTCTGTTCCCCCTCTCTGCTCCCCCTCTCTATTCCCCCTCTCTGTCCCCCCTCTCTGTTCCCCCTCTCTGTTCCCCCTCTCTGCTCCCCCTCTCTATTCCCCCTCTCTGTTCCCCCTCTCTGTTCCCCCTCTCTGCCCCCCCTCTCTGCTCCCCCTCTCTGCTCCCCCTCTCCCCCTCTCTGTTCCCCCTCTCTGTTCCCCTCTCTGCTCCCCCTCTCTGTTCCCCCTCTCTGCTCCCCCTCTCTGCTCCCCCTCTCTGCTCCCCCTCTCTGCTCCCCCTCTCTGTTCCCCCTCTCTGCTCCCCCTCTCTGCCTCCCCTCTCCCCCTCTCTGCTCCCCCCTCTCCCCTCTCTGTTCCCCCTCTCTGTTCCCCTCTCTGCTCCCCCTCTCTGTTCCCCCTCTCTGTTCCCCCTCTCTGCTCCCCTCTCTATTCCCCCTCTCTGTTCCCCCTCTCTGTTCCCCTCTCTGCTCCCCCTCTCTGCCTCCCCTCTCCCCCTCTCTGCCCCCCCTCTCTGCTACCCCCTCTCCCCCTCTCTGCTCCCCTCTCTTCCCCCCCTCTCTGCTCCCCCTCTCTGCTCCCCCTCTCTGCTCCCCCTCTCTGCTCCCCTCTCTGCCTCCCCTCTCCCCCTCTCTGCTCCCCTCTCTGCCCCCCCTCTCTGTTCCCCCTCTCTGTTCCCCCTCTCTGCCTCCCCTCTCCCCCTCTCTGTTCCCCCTCTCTGTTCCCCTCTCTGCTCCCCCTCTCCCCCTCTCTGTTCCCCTCTCTGCTCCCCCTCTCTCTGCTACCCCCCTCTCTCTGTTCCCCCTCTCTGTTCCCCCTCTCTGCTCCCCACCCCTCTCCCCCTCTCTCTGCTACCCCCCTCTCTCTGTTCCCCCTCTCTCTGCTACCCCCCTCTCTCTGTTCCCCCTCTCTCTGCTACCCCCTCTCTCTGTTCCCCCTCTCTGCTCCCCCTCTCTGTTCCCCCTCTCTGCTCCCCCTCTCTGTTCCCGCTCTCTGTTCCCCCTCTCTGCTCCCCTCTCTGTTCCCCCTCTCTGCTCCCCCTCTCTGTTCCCCCTCTCTGCTCCCCCTCTCTGTTCCCCCTCTCTGCTCCCCCTCTCTGCTACCCCTCTCCCCCTCTCTGCTCCCCTCTCTGCCCCCCTTCTCTGCTCCCCCTCTCTGCTCCCCCTCTCTGTTCCCCCTCTCTGCTCCCCCTCTCTCTGCTACCCCCCTCTCTCTGTTCCCCCTCTCTGTTCCCCCTCTCTGCTCCCCACCCCTCTCCCCCTCTCTCTGCTACCCCCCTCTCTCTGTTCCCCCTCTCTCTGCTACCCCCCCTCTCTCTGTTCCCCCTCTCTGTTCCCCCTCTCTGTTCACCCTCTCTGCTCCCCACCCCTCTCCCCCTCTCTCTGCTACCCCCTCTCTCTGTTCCCCCTCTCTCTGCTACCCCCCTCTCTCTGCCCCCCTCTCCGTTCCCCCTCTCTGCTCCCCCTCTCTGTTCCCCCTCTCTGCTCCCCCTCTCTGCTCCCCTCTCTGTTCCCCCTCTCTGCTCCCCCTCTCCCCCTCTCTGTTCCCCCTATCCTCTTCCCCTCTCTATTCCCCCTCTCTGTTCCCCCTCTCTGTTCCCCCTCTCTGCTACCCCTTTCCCCCTCTCTGCTCCCCCTCTCTGTTCCCCCTCTCTGCTCCCCCTCTCTGCTCCCCCTCTCTGCTCCCCCTCTCTGTTCCCCCTCTCTGCTACCTCCCCCTCTCTGTTCCCCTCTCTGTTCCCCTTCTCTCTGTTCCCCTCTCTCTGCTCCCCCTCTCTGCTCCCCCTCTCTGCTCCCCCTCTCCCCCTCTCTGTTCCCCCTCTCTGCTCCCCCTCTCTCTGCTACCCCCCCTTTCTCTGCTCCCCCTCTCTGCTCCCCACCCCTCTCCCCCTCTCTCTGCTACCCCCCTCTCTCTGTTCCCCCTCTCTGCTCCCCCTCTCTGCCTCCCCTCTCCCCCTCTCTGCTCCCCTCTCTGCTCCCCTCTCTCTGCTACCCCCCTCTCTCTGTTCCCCCTCTCTCTGCTCCCCCTCTCTGCTCCCCCTCTCCCCTCTCTCTGCTCCCCCTCTCTCTGTTTCCCCTCTCTCTGCTCCCCCTCTCTGCTCCCCCTCTCTGCTACCCCCCTCTCTCTGCTCCCCCTCTCTCTGCTCCCCCTCTCTCTGCTCCCCCTCTCTGCTCCCCCTCTCTCTGCTCCCCCTCTCTGCTCCCCCTCTCTCTGCTCCCCCCCTCTCTGCTCCCCCTCTCTCTGCTCCCCCTCTCTCTGCTCCCCCTCTCTCTGCTCCCCCTCTCTCTGCTACCCCCCTCTCCCCCTCTCTGCTACACCCCTCTCTGCTACACCCCTCTCTGCTACACCCCTCTCCCCCTCTCTCTGCTATGCCCCCCTCTCTGCTCCCCCTCTCTCTGCTCCCCCTCTCTCTGCTACCCCCCTCTCTCTGCTACCCCCCTCTCCCCCTCTCTCTGCTACCCCCCTCTCCCCCTCTCTGCTACACCCCTCTCTGCTACACCCCTCTCCCCCCCTCTCTGCTACACCCCTCTCCCCCTCTCTCTGCTACCCCCCTCTCCCCCTCTCTCTGCTACACCCCCCTCTCCCCCCTCTCTCTGCTACACCCCTCTCCCCCTCTCTCTGCTACACCCCCTCTCCCCCCTCTCTCTGCTACACCCCCCTCTCCCCCTCTCTCTGCTACACCCCCCTCTCCCCCTCTCTCTGCTACACCCCCTCTCCCCCTCTCTCTGCTACCCCCCTCTCCCCCCTCTCTCTGCTCCCCCTCTCTCTGCTACACCCCTCTCCCCCTCTCTCTGCTACCCCCCTCTCCCCCCTCTCTCTGCTCCCCCTCTCTCTGCTACCCCCCTCTCCCCCCTCTCTCTGCTACCCCCCTCTCCCCCTCTCTCTGCTACACCCCTCTCCCCCTCTCTCTGCTCCCCCCCCTCTCTGTCCCCCCTCTCTGCTACCCCCCTCTCCCCCTCTCTGCTCCCCCTCTCCCCCTCTCTCTGCTACACCCCCCTCTCCCCCTCTCTACCCCCCCATCTCTGCTACACACATGTCGCCCACACTACAGCCCTTACTGCGTGTCTCACACTTACACTATGACCGAGACAGCAGCGGCATCATCAGCAGCAGCAGCCGCCGCCGCCGGCGGACCGCACCACTCAAACCCAATTATGGACACCTTATCCAGAATAAACGTGAGTAAAACCACCGGCACCCTCTCAAGCAACCCCCCTCCTTCCCACCCCCCGTGGAAAGCAAACAATAAACCCCCTCCAAGGTGAAATGCGGCTCTCATTTCTGACGGGGGTGGGTTGATTTTGAACGGTGCGGATTACAACATCTTTCCAAATTCGCTTTGTAACAGAGTGCCGCCGTCGTTGCAGCTTAATGTTAAATTCTCTCGGTCTATTTTAATACCAATTTCCCAAATCACTGTAATGTTAAATTCTCTCCCAGTCTATTTTCCCAATTTCCCAAATCAATGTAATGTTAAATTCTCTTCCCAGGTCTATTTTCCCAATTTCCCAAATCAATGTAATGTTAAATTCTCTCCCAGTCTATTTTCCCAATTTCCCAAATCAATGCAATGTTAAATTCTGGTCCATTTCATCTTTCAAAATCCTCGTGTCAAATCCATGTTCCTTTCTCTCTATTCCATCTTTAAAATCCTCAAGCCCATTTAATGTTAAATTCTCTCTGTCTATTTTAACAACAATGTCCCAAATCACTGTAATGTTAAATTCCCTCCCAGTCTATTTTCCCAATTTCCCAAATCAATGTAATGTTAAATTCTCTCCCAGTCTATTTTCCCAATTTCCCAAATCAATGTAATGTTAAATTCCCTCCCAGTCTATTTTCCCAATTTCCCAAATCAATGCAATGTTAAATTATCTCCCAGTCTATTTTCCCAATTTCCCAAATCAATGTAATGTTAAATTCCCTCCCAGTCTATTTTCCCAATTTCCCAAATCAATGTAATGTTGAATTCTCTCCCAGTCTATTTCCCAATTTCCCAAATCAATGTAATGTTGAATTCTCTCCCAGTCTATTTTCCCAATTTCCCAAATCAATGCAATGTTGAATTCTCTCCCAGTCTATTTTCCCAATTTCCCAAATCAATGCAATGTTAAATTCTGGTCCATTTCATCTTTCAAAATCCTCGTGTCAAATCCATGTTCCTTTCTCTCTATTCCATCTTTAAAATCCTCAAGCCCATTTAATGTTAAATTCTCTCTGTCTATTTTAACAACAATGTCCCAAATCACTGTAATGTTGAATTCTCTCCAGTCTATTTTCCCAATTTCCCAAATCAAAGTAATGTTAAATTCCCTCCCAGTCTATTTTCCCAATTTCCCAAATCAATGTAATGTTAAATTCCCTCCCAGTCTATTTTCCCAATTTCCCAAATCAATGTAATGTTAAACCCACACTGGGGGAGGAAGGGGTTAATTTAAAAAGAGAAAAGTGGTGCAAATAGATGCGGATTGCAATTAACAGGCGCAGGGGAAAAATGTCGCCTCAAATTCTCACATCGGGTCTGCAGATAATTTTCTCACCCCCCCCCAAATCCTCCTGTCACCTTTCCCTTGTCTACCTTCCTTGTCTAACCTCGTGTTGATCTCCCTCGTCTATTTTTCATCCGCAAAAATTCAAGATTCAATGTAATTGTCACAGGTACAGAGAGATTTGAGTCACAGCCAACACTCAGCGAAAAGCAACAAGACACACACACACACACACACACACACAGCCACACACACACACACACACACACAGCCACACACACACACACACAGCCACACACACACACACACACACACAGCCACACACACACACACACACACAGCCACACACACACACACACACACACAGCCACACACAACACCCCACACACACCCCACACACACACACACACACACACACACACACACACACAAGCCACACACACACACACACACACACACACACACACACACACACACACACAGCCACACACACACACACACACACACACACACACACACAGCCACACACACACACACACACACAGCCACACACACAGCCACACACACACACACACACACACACACACAGCCACACACACACACACACAGCCACACACACACACACACACACACACACACACACACACACACACCCCACACACACACACCCCACACACACACACACACAGCCACATAACATAACAAGCCGAGCTCCATGTTAAATTCTCTCAGTCAATTTAACGCCAATTTCTCGTCTATTTGACCTCAAATCCTCTTATCAGTTCCACGTTAGTCTCGTCCATTCCGTCTTAAATCCTTGTGTCAAATCCACGTTCCTTTCTCTCCTCTGTTCCATCCTCAAAATTCGTCATGTCCATTTAATGTTAGATTCTCTCAGTCTATTTTCCCAATTTCCCAAGTCAATGTAATGTTAAATTCTCTCCCAGTCTATTTTCCCAATTTCCCAAGTCAATGTAATGTTGAATCCTCTCGGTCTATTTTAATATCAATTTCCCAAGTCAACTTAATGTTAAATTCACTCTCAGTCTATTTTAATACCAATTTATAATGTCAATTTAATGTTAAAGAGTATTTTTCCCAATGTCCTAAGTCAACTTAATGTTAAATTATCTCCCAGTCTATTTTCCCAATTTCCCAAGCCAATGTAATGTTAAATCCTCTCTCAGTCTATTTTAATACCAATTTCCCAAGTCAACTTAATGTTAAATTCTCTCTCAATCTATTTTAATACCAATTTCTAATGTTTATTTAATGTTAAAGTCTATTTCCCCCAATTTCCTAATACTAATTTCCCAAGTCAATGTAATGTTAAATCCTCTCTCAGTCTATTTTAATACCAATGTTCTAAGTCAATGTAATGTTAAATCCTCTCTCAGTCTATTTTAATATCAATTTCTAATGTCAATTTAATGTTAAAGAGTATTTTTCCCAATGTCCCAAGTCAACGTAATTTTAAATTCTCGTCTTCTTCGTCTTTAAAATCCTGGTGTCGATTCCACGATTCATTTCTCGCGTCCATTTATTTCATTCTTCGTCCCAAATATTCGCGTCTGTCGACCTGTCCACTTCGTGGTTACATTTCTCCCGTTGGCTTTGCCCTGCATTCTCCACGTTAGAATCTCAAGTCTCTCTACTTTAATGTAGAGAGAGGAGGGGGGGGAATAAATTGCTCGAAGGCTGACACAAAATGCTGGAGCGAAATGCTGGTGGCATCTCTGGAGAGAAGGAATGGGTGGATGGGTGGATGAATGGATGGATGGATGGATGGATGGATGGATGGATGGATGGATGGGTGGATGGATGGGTGGATGGATGGATGGATGGATGGATGGATGGATGGATGGATGGATGGATGGATGGATGGATGGATGGATGGATGGATGGATGGATGGATGGATGGGTGGATGGATGGATGGATGGATGGATGGATGGACGGATGGATGGATGGATGGGTGGGTGGATGGATGGATGGGTGGACAATAGACAATAGACAATAGACAATAGGTGCAGGAGTAGGCCATTCAGCCCTTCGAGCCAGCACCGCCATTCAATGCGATCATGGCTGATCACTCTCAATCAGTACCCCGTTCCTGCCTTCTCCCCATACCCCCTCACTCCGCTATCCTTAAGAGCTCTATCCAGCTCTCTCTTGAAAGCATCCAATGAACTGGCCTCCACTGCCTTCTGAGGCAGAGAATTCCACACCTTCACCACTCTCTGACTGAAAAAGTTTTTTCCTCATCTCTGTTCTAAATGGCCGACCCCTTATTCTTAAACTGTGGCCCCTTGTTCTGGACTCCCCCAACATTGGGAACATGTTTCCTGCCTCTAATGTGTCCAATCCCTTATATGTTTCAATAAGATCCCCCCTCATCCTTCTAAATTCCAGTGTATACAAGCCTAGTCGCTCCAGCCTTTCAACATACGACAGTCCCGCCATTCCGGGAATTAACCTAGT
>NC_135996.1:4082783-4090283 GCF_053455715.1 Rhinoraja longicauda
GTTGGTGGAGACCACCAGGGACGAGGTGTGGGCTTAGGTGGAGACCACCAGGGTGGGGTAGGTGGGGACCACCAGGGACGAGGGTAGGTGTGGGTTGTTTCCTGCCTCTAGCTTGTCCGGTTGGAGCAGAGAGGGGACTTTCAGTTGGGTGTGGAAAGTTGGGGGCCTTCTGGTTACAGTTGTACAAGACGTTGGTGAGACCCCCGGGGTGGGGGTTGGTGGAGACCACCAGGGACGAGGGGTGGGGCTTAGGTTGGGGACCACCAGGGACGAGGGTGGGGGGTCGGTTTTCCTGCCTCTAGCTTGTCCGGTTGGAGCAGAGAGAGGGGACTTTCAGTTGGGTGTGGAAGTTGGGGCCTTCTGGTCACAGTTGTACAAGACGTTGGTGAGGCTCACCAGTTTCTATAACACCCGTAGCCTTCGTTCGTCAGACGACTAGTTGTAACGCTCTGTGTCAATGGCGGCTCGCGGCGGCGCTGCGGGTAGAATTGCTGCCTCGGGTTGACCCGGGTTCCATCCCGACCACGGGCGCCGTCTGTGCGGAGTTTGCACGTTCGTTCTCCCCGTGACCTGCGTGGGCTTTCTCCGGGCGCTCCGGTTTCCTCCAAAGACGTGCGGCTTTGAACCGGCACAGATCTACTTGCACTTTGTTCGGTTTTAAAACTGTTCTAGTTTGTATCATTGGGTTGTTTATAAATTAATACTGACTAGCTGATTAAGTTATTGCATCGTATGGGAGGGGCATTCCCAATCTCGTTGTACCCACCCCCCCCCCCCCCCCCCCCCCCCCCTGTACAATGACAATGAAGATATATTGTATATTGTATTGTATTGTATGCAGGCTTTGAAGTAAATTGTAAAATTGTCCATTGTGTGTGTGGGGTGTGTGTGTGTGTGGGGTGTGTGTGTGTGGGGTGTGTGTGTGTGGGGTGTGTGTGTGGGGTGTGTGTGTGGGGTGTGTGTGTGGGGTGTGTGTGGGGGTGTGTGTGTGTGTGGGGTGTGTGTGTGGGGGTGTGTGTGGGGTGGGGTGTGTGTGTGTGTGGGGTGTGTGTGTGTGGGGTGTGTGTGTGTGGGGTGTGTGTGGGGTGTGTGTGTGGTGTGTGTGGGGTGTGTGTGTGTGTGGGGTGTGTGTGTGTGTGGGGGGTGTGTGTGTGTGGGGTGTGTGTGTGTGGGGTGTGTGTGTGTGTGTGGGGTGTGTGTGTGTGGGGTGTGTGTGTGTGTGTGTGTGTGTATGTGGGGTGTGTGTGTGGGGTGTGTGTGTGTGGGGTGTGTGTGTGGGGTGTGTGTGTGTGGGGTGTGTGTGTGTGGGGGTGTGTGTGTGTGGGGTGTGTGTGTGGGGTGTGTGTGTGTGTGTGTGGGGTGTGTGTGTGTGGGGTGTGTGTGTGTGTGGGGGGTGTGTGTGTGTGGGGTGTGTGTGTGTGGGGTGTGTGTGTGTGTGTGTGTGGGGTGTGTGTGTGTGGGGTGTGTGTGTGTGTGTGTGTGTGTATGTGGGGTGTGTGTGTGGGGTGTGTGTGTGTGGGGTGTGTGTGTGGGGTGTGTGTGTGGGGGGTGTGTGTGTGTGGGGTGTGTGTGTGTGGGGTGTGTGGGGTGTGTGTGTGTGGTGTGTGTGTGTGGGGTGTGTGTGTGGGGTGTGTGTGGGGTGTGTGTGTGTGGGGTGTGTGTGTGGGGTGTGTGTGTGTGTGTGGGGGGTGTGTGTGTGTGTGGGGTGTGGTGTGTGTGGGGTGTGTGGGGTGTGTGTGGGGGGTGTGTGTGTGTGTGTGGGGGGGTGTGTGTGTGGGGTGTGTGTGTGGTGTGTGTGTGTGTGTGTGTGTGTGTGTGTGTGTGTGTGTGTAGGGGGTTGGTAGGCCGAAGGCCCTGTTTCCACACTGTAACCGAACACCCCCAACCGTCTACACTGAGCCAGGCCGTGTCTAGTGGGGGAGTGAGCAAACGTGTGCTTGGGGCTTGTCTGCTGAAGGGCGCGGTTTGTTGGCAGATCTCCCGAGCTTGTTTAAATACTTTGAAAGCCTGTTTTGCCAGTCATCGCATCGTGGCAGGGGCTGGGGCCCTTGGAAACGTCAACTCCACCTCTGTACTCCCGCATCAAAGCGAAGGAAAATGTGAATCGATGGCGTGGGTCGTGGAGAGAAGGGAAAACAGATGGTGGCAGGGTGTCAGAGCCTTGTAGAGCCCCCCGGGAACCCAGAGCCCTTTAACCGCAGAAGATCATTAAGGGGTTCGACACGTTAGAGGCAGGAAACATGTTCCCAATGTTGGGGAGAGTCCAGAACCAGGGGCCACACACAGTTTAAGAATAAGGGGTCGGCCATTTAGAACGAAAAAACTTTTCCAGTCAGAGAGTTGTGAATCTGTGGAATTCTCTGCCTCAGAAGGCAGTGGAGGCCGATTCTCTGAATGCGTTCAAGACAGAGCTCTTAAGGATAGCGGAGTCAGGGGGGTCTGGGGAGGAAGGCAGGAACGGGGTACTGATTGAGAATGATCAGCCGTGATCACATTGAATGGCGGTGCGTACAGGCTGGAAGGGCCGAATGGCCTCCTCCTGCACCTGTTGTCTATTGTCTGTTGTCTATTGACATGTCCCAGACAGAACAACGTTCTGACTCGCACACCAGAATGTGTACACGCTTAGGAAAATGATGGCAGAGCCTGGCGACAAATCGAAGGCACTGCAGAATGCTGGGAGTAACTCAGCGGGTCGGGCAGCATCTGTGGAGAGAGAAGGGAATGGTGTGAAGTTTCGGGTCGAGACCGAGAACTAAGTGCTGGAGTAACTCAGCGGGTCGGGCCAGCATCTGTGGAGAGAGAAGGGAATGGGTGACGTTTCGGGTCGAGACCGAGAACTAAGTGCTGGAGTAACTCAGCGGGTCGGGCAGCATCTCTGGAGAGAGAAGGGAATGGGTGAAGTTTCGGGTCGAGACCCTCCTTCGTGCAGCAGTCTGAAGAAGGGTCTTCAGAATCAGAATCGGAATCAGAAGCAGAATGACCTTTATTGTCCGTCCAAAAAAGGAACCCCCAAGTCTTTTGGACGGGATTTTACAGGTGTTGGAAGGAACTGCAGATGCTGGTTTAAATCGAAGGGAGACACAAAAAGCGCTGGAGTAACTCAGCGGGTCGGGCAGCATCTGTGGAGAGAGGGGATGGGTGACGTTTCGGGTCGAGACCCTCCTTCAGACCCGAAGAAACGTCACCCCGTTCCTTCTCTCCAGAGAATGTGTACACTGTCAGTAACAGACTCAACTAGAGAGAGATGGAAAAAGGTCCGGTGTGTGTGTGTGTGTGGGTGGGGGGGTGTGGGTGTGTGTGTGTGTGGGTGGGGGGGTGTGGGGTGTGTGTGTGTGGGGTGTGTGTGTGTGGGGTGTGTGTGTGTGGGGTGTGTGGTGTGTGGGGTGTGTGTGTGTGTGTGTGTGGGGTGTGGTGTGTGTGTGTGTGGGGTGTGTGTGTGTGGGTGGGGGGTGTGTGTGTGTGGGTGGGGGGGTGTGGGTGTGGGGGTGTGTGGGGTGTGTGTGTGTGTGTGTGGGGTGTGTGTGTGTGTGTGTGGGGTGTGTGTGTGTGTGTGTGTGTGTGTGTGTGTGTGTGTGTGTGTCTAGACACACAAAATGCTGGAGTCACTCAGCGGGTCGGGCAGCATCTCTGGAGAGAAGGAACGGGTGACGTTTCGAGTCTGAAGGAGGGTCTCGACCCGAAACGTCACCCATCCCCTCTCTCCACAGATGCTGCCCGACCCGCTGAGTTACTCCAGCGCTTTTTTGTGTCTCCCTTCGATTTAAACCAGCATCTGCAGTTCCTTCCAACACCTGTAAATCCCGTCCAAAAGACTTGGGTTTCTTTTTGGACGACAATAAAGGTCATTCTGCTTCTGATTCCGATTCTGATTCTGAAGACCCTTCTTCAGACTGCTGCACGAAGGAGGGTCTCGACCCGAAAACGTCACCCATTCCTTCTCTCCACAGATGCTGCCCGACCCGCTGAGTTACTCCAGCGCTTTTTGTGTCTCCCCTTCGATTTAAAGCAGGGTCTGCAGTTCCCTTGCAATCTATGTAGATGGTACGTGCACACACACACACACACACACACACACACACACACACACACACACACACACACACACACACACACACACACACACACACACACACACACACACACACCCCCACACACACACACCCCACCACACACACACACACACCCCACACACACCCCACACACACCCCCACACACACACACACACACACACACACACACACCCCACACACACACACACACACACACACACACACACACACACACACACACACACCCCACACACACACACACACACACACACACACACACACACACACACACACACACACACCCCCACACACACCACACACACACCCCACACACACACACACACACACACACACACACACACACACACACACACACACACACACACACACACACACACACACACACACACACACACACCCCACACACACACACCACACACACACACACACACAGTAATAGTGCAATAATGACAACAATACTCTATTGTAGTTCAGAGCCCATTCGGAGGTTGTGGTGTTTAACTGCCCGATGGCCGTTGGGGAAGAAGCCATTCCTGAACCTGGACTGACAGTTTTCCGGCTCCTGTACCTTCTTCCCGATGGCAGGGGTGGGATGAGAGGGTGGTGTGGGTCTCAGACGGTGTCGGCCGCCATCTTGTGAGGCAGGTGCCTCTTGTAGATGCCTTTGATGGTGGTGTGGGGGGAGGGGGTCAGTGCTCCACGATGGACCCGGGCAGTGCCCACGACCTTCTTTCCCAGTGTTCCTCACTCCTGGGCGATCGAGTTGCCGAACTAGGGTAACTCAGCGGGTCGGGCAGCATCTGTGGAGGACATGGATAGGTGACGTTTCACAGAGTGCTGGAGTAACTCAGCGGGTCATAGAAACATAGAACATAGGTGCAGGAGGAGGCCATTCGGCCCTTCGAGCCTGCACGCACCGCCATTCAATATGTGATCATGGCTGATCATCCAACTCAGTATCCCGTACCTGCCTTCTCTCCATACCTCCTGATCCCTTTAGCCACAAGGGCCACATCTAACTCCCTCTTAAATATAGCCAATGAACTGGCCTCAACTACCTTCTGTGGCAGAGAATTCCACAGATTCACCACTCTCTGTGTGAAAAGAAACGTTCTCATCTCGGTCCTAAAAACACTTCCCCCTTATCCTTAAACTGTGTGACCCCTGGTTCTGGACTTCCCCAACATCGGGAACAATCTTCCCGCATCTAGCCTGTCCAAACCCCTTAAGAATTTTATATGTTTCTATAAGATCCCCCCCTCAATCTTCTAAATTCCAGCGAGTACAAGCCCGAGTCTATCCAGTCTTTCTTCATATGAAAGTCCTGCCATCCCAGGGATCAATCTGGTGAACCTTCTCTGTACTCCCTCTATGGCAAGAATGTCTTTCCTCAGATTAGGAGACCAAAACTGTACGCAATACTCCAGGTGTGGTCTCACCAATGCCCTGTACAACTGCAGCAGAACCTCCCTGCTCCTATACTCAAATCCCCTCGCTATGAATGCCAACATACCATTGGCTTTCTTCACTGCCTGCTGCACCTGCATGCCTACTTTCAATGACTGGTGCACCACGACACCCAGGTCTCGTTGCATCTCCCCTTCTCCTAATCGGCCACCATTCAGGTAATAGTCTGCTTTCCTGTTCTTGCCACCAAAGTGGATAACCTCGCATTTATCCACATTATACTGCATCTGCCATGCCTTTGCCCACTCACCTAACCTATCCAAGTCACTCTGCAGCCTCCTAGCATCCTCCTCACAGCTAACACTGCCCCCCAGCTTCGTGTCATCCGCAAACTTGGAGATGTTGCATTCAATTCCCTCGTCCAAATCATTAATATATATTGTAAATAGCTGGGGTCCCAGCACTGAGCCTTGCGGTACCCCACTAGTCACTGCCTGCCATTCTGAAAAGGACCCGTTTATTCCTACTCTTTGCTTCCTGTCTGCCAGCCAGTTCTCTATCCACATCAACACTGAACCCACAATACCGTGTGCTTTAAGTTTGCATACTAATCTCTTATGTGGGACCTTGTCGAAAGCCTTCTGGAAGTTCAGATATGACACATCCACTGGTTCTCCCTTATCCACTCTACTAGTTACATCCTCGAAAAATTCTATAAGGTTCGTCAGACATGATTTGCCTTTCATAAATCCATGGGTCAGGCAGCATCTGTGGAGAACATGGACAGGCGACGTTTCACAGAGTGCTGGAGTAACTCAGGCGGTCAATAGACAACAGGTGCAGGAGGAGGCCATTCAGCCCTTCGAGCCTGTACGCACCCGCCATTCAATGCGATCATGGCTGATCACTCTCAATCAGTACCCCGTTCCTGCCTTCTCCCCATACCCCCTCACTCCGCTATCCTTAAGAGCTCTATCTAACTCTCTCTTGAAAGCATCCAACGAACTGGTCTCCACTGCCTTCTGAGGCAGAGAATTCCACACCTTCACAACTCTCTGACTGAAAAAGTTCTTCCTCATCTCCGTTCTAAATGGCCGACCCTTATTCTTAAACTGTGGCCCCTGGTTCTGGACTCCCCCAACATTGGGAACATGTTTCCTGCCTCTAACGTGTCCAACCCCTTAATAATCTTATACGTTTCGATAAGATCCCCTCTCATCCTTCTAAATTCCAGTGTATACAAGCCCAGTCGCTCCAGCCTTTCAACGTACGACAGTCCCGCCATTCCGGGAATTAACCTGGTGAACCTACGCTGCACGCCCTCAATAGCAAGAATATCCTTCCTCAAAATGTGGAGACCAAAACTGCACACAGTACTCCGGGTGCGGTCCTCACTAGGGCCCGGTACAACTGCAGAAGGACCTCTTTGCTCCTATACTCAACTCCTCTTGTTATGAAGGCCAACATGCCATTGGCTTTCTTCACTGCCTGCTGTACCCGCATGCTTCCTTTCAGTGACTGATGCACTCGGACACCCAGATCTCGTTTCATAAATCCATGGGTCAGGCAGCATCTGTGGGGAACGTGGATAGGTGACGTTTCACAGAGTGCTGGAGGTAACTCAGCGGGTCAGGCAGCATCTGTGGAGAACGTGGATGGGTGACGGGTGGATGTGTGAAGGTGGGGGTTACCCATGTTGATTCTGTGGGTGTGGCGGGACCCGTGTAATCAGGGAGTCTAGGCCCTGCCACAAACTGATAACCGTTTCTGATCTGGTTGCTTGAGAAAACACACATTCCAAGCCCGGTCACACATCAATAAACAGAGTCAGTAACAAGGGCCAAGAAACCACTTCAGGATCCGCCCCACCCAACAAACTTCATAGTTGCAGGGAGAATTAGTCCTTAATTGCTTCCCCTCCCCTCCCCTCTCTCCACCCTCTCTCTATCTCTCACTCTCCCCTCACCCCTCTCCCCCTCTCCCCCACTCCCCCTCTCCCCCTCACCCCCCCTTTCTCTCC
>NC_135996.1:4092783-4112502 GCF_053455715.1 Rhinoraja longicauda
GCATTAAAAGTAACATCCCTTTCCCCGCTCAGTTCCACATCTCCCCCCCTCTCCCTCCTCCCTTTCCCCCTCCCTTCCCCCTCCCTTTCCCCCCTCAGTTCCACATCTCCCCCCCTTCCCCCTCCCTTTCCCCCCTCAATTCCACATCTCCCCCCCTTCCCCCTCCCTTTCCCCCCTCAGTTCCACATCTCCCCCCCCATCTCCCTCAATCCTTTCCCCCCTCCCTTTCCCCCCTCAGTTCCACATCTCCCCCACCTTTCCCCCTCTCTTTCCCCCCTCAGTTCCACATCTCCCCCTCCCTTCCCCCTCTCTTTCCTCCTCCCTTTCCCCCTCCCTTTCCCCCCTCAGTTCCACATCTCCCCCACCTTTCCCCCCTCCCTTCCCCCTCCCTTTCCCCCCTCAGTTCCACATCTCCCCCACCTTTCCCCCTCTCTTTCCCCCCTCAGTTCCACATCTCCCCCCCCCCATCTCCCTCAATCCTTTCCCCCCTCCCTTTCCCCCCTCAGTTCCACATCTCCCCCTCCCTTCCCCCTCTCTTTCCTCCTCCCTTTCCCCCTCCCTTTCCCCCTCCCTTTCCCCCCTCAGTTCCACATCTCCCCCCCTCACCCTCCTCCCTTTCCCCCCTCAGTTCCACATCCCCCCCACCTCCCTCGATCCTTTCCCCCTCCCTTTCCCCCTCCCTTTCCCCCCTCAGTTCCACATCTCCCCCACCTTTCCCCCTCCCTTTCCCCCTCCCTTTCCCCCTCCCTTTCCCCCCTCAGTTCCACATATCTCCCCCCCCCCCCTCCTATCCCCTCCCTGTTCTCCCCCCCTCCCCCCGTTCCCCCCCCCTGATCGTTCTTTCTGTATCGGGGGTTATTTGGGGCGGTGTTACCAGAGCCGGCTGCTTCTGAAACGTTATTAACGTAGAGCAGGTTATAAATACTTCCTGGAGATCCTGTTGGGGTCAGTTTTCACCCGAGCAGACCAGTGACTGATGGGCCGAAGGGCCTGTCTGCCCCTCCTGTCTGTGCCCCAACTCTCCCCCCTCCCCCCAAGACTAAAGAAAGGGTCTCGACCCGAAACATCGCCCGTCTCTCCCTCTCTCCGAAGATGGCCGCCCGTCCCGCTGAGTTACTCCAGCACTTGGCGCCTGTCTTCGGCGTTAAACCAGCGCCTGCAGTTCCTTCCCCCGGCCCCCGGTCTCGCCCCCTCTCCCAACGCAGAGAGTTGCGGACCGTCACGCACGCACGCACAAACAAACCGACCTCCCTCCCTCCCATCGCCTCCGTCCACACCTCGCGCTGCCTCGGCAAGGCCAGCAGCCCAGACCGTCACGCACGCACAAACAAACCTCCCACCGACTCCATCTACACCTCGCGCTGCCTCGGCAAGGCCAGCAGCACAATCAAGGCCCAGTCTCACCCCCGGTCACCCCCTCTCCTCCCCTCTCCCATCGGGGCAAGAGGTACAGAAGTGTGGAGACGCACACCTCCAGATTCAGGGACCGTTTCTTCCCGGCCGTTATCAGGCAACTGAACCGTCCTCTCACCAACTAGAGAGCGGTCCTGACCTCCCGTCTCCCTCATTGGAGACCCTCGGACTACCCTTGAATCGGACTTGACCTCGCGCTGAACGTTAACGAAACGTATAAGATTATTAAGGGGTTGGACGCGTTAGAGGCAGGAAACATGTTCCCAATGTTGGGGGAGTCCAGAACCAGGGGCCACACAGTTTAAGAATAAGGGGTCGGCCATTTAGAACGGAAACTTTTTCAGTCAGAGAGTTGTGAATCTGTGGAATTCTCTGCCTCTGAGGGCAGTGGAGGCCAATTCTCTGAATGCATTCAAGAGAGAGCTAGATAGAGCTCTTAAGGATAGCGGAGTCAGGGGGTACGGGGAGAAGGCAGGAACGGGGTACTGATTGAGAATGATCAGCCATGATCACATTGAATGGCGGTGCGTACAGGCTCGAAGGGCCGAATGGCCTCCTCCTGCACCTATTGTCTATTCCCTTTATCCTGTAATCGTTGTAAATTGCCCACAGTTTAGTTTAGAGATAGACAACAGACAATAGGTGCAGGAGGAGGCCATTTGGCCCTTCGAGCCTGTACGCACCGCGCATTCAATGTGATCACGGCTGACCATTCTCAATCAGTACTCCGTTCCTGCCTTCTCCCCTGACTCCGCTATCCTTAAGAGCTCTATCCAGCTCTGTAGATACCCCCACAGAGAGACACAGCGCGGGAACAGGCCCTTCGGCCCGACTTGCCCATGCCGGCCAACGTGCCCCACCCACGCTAGTCCCATTTACCCGGAGCTCTGTGGGTCGGGACTGGAGTGGCTTGGAGCAACGGAGGAGGTGTGTTTAACGGAATTAGTGAAGGGCCCAGACAGAGTGGACGTGGGAACGATGTTTCGTTTTGGAGACACGGCGCGGAAACAGGCCCTTCGGCCCATCGGGTCCGCGCCGACCAGCGATCCCCGCACACTAACGAGCACCAGGGACAATTTACGCTTACGCCAAGCCAATTGGCCGGCAAAGACGCTCGTCTTTGGAGTGTGTGTGTGGGGGGAAAACCGGAACGCCCGGAGAAAACCCACGCGGGTCACGGCGAGAGCATGCGGACAGCGCCCGTGGTCGGGATCGAACCTGAGTCTCTGGCGCTTGTGAGGCGGCAACTCTACAAGTTTGCATTCAAGAGAGAGAGAGCTAGATAGAGCTCTTAAGGATAGCGGAGTCAGGGGGGTAAGGGGGAGAAGGCAGGAACGGGGTACTGATTGAGAACGATCAGCCGTGACCGTGTTGAATGGCGGTGCGTACAGGCTCGAGGGGCCGAATGGCCTCCTCCAGCACCTATTGTCTATTGTCTACCTGATTCGGCAACTAGCGTGTGGGATAGCAGGATCGCTGGCGGGCTGAAGGGCCTGTTTCCACGCCGTATCGAAATTTCTAAACGCAGGGTACGTGGGTAGGACAGGAGGGGTGGGGATATGGGCCAAACGCGGGCAGGTGGGGCTGGTATAGGTGGGGGGTTTGTGGGCCGAAGGGCCTTCTTCAACGCTGTGTGACCCCGAGACCAGGAGAATGTGGACAGGTGGGGGTGGGGCGGACACGAGATAAAGAGCAAATGACTCGAGGATGAGTCAGGCGCTAAATAAATACCTTACATCAGTGCTGGTGAGGAGATGCCTCAGGCAATGTAAGACGTCATCGGTGCTAAAAATGGATAAAGGAAAGGAAAAGACTTTAGTTTAGTCTTTAGAGACACATCATGGAAACAGGCCCTTCGGCCCAACTTGCCCACACCGGCCAACATGCCCCATCTACACTAGTCCCACCCGCCCACACCGGCCAACATGCCCCATCTACACTAGTCCCACCTGCCCACACCGGCCAACATGCCCCATCTACACTAGTCCCACGTGCCCACACCGGCCAACATGCCCCATCTACACTAGTCCCACCTTTGCCCACACCGGCCAACATGCCCCATCTACACTAGTCCACCTGCCTGCGTTTGGCCCATATCCCTCCAAACCCGTCCTATCCATGTACCTGTCCAACTGTTTCTTAAACGTTGGGATAGTCCCAGCCTCAACTACCTCCTCCGGCAGCTCGTTCCATACACCCACCACCCTCTGTGTGGAAAAGTTACCCCTCAGATTCCTATTGAATCTTTTCCCCTTCACCATGAACCTATGTCCTCTGGTCTTCGATTCCCCTACTCTGGGCAAGAGACTCTGTGCTTCTACCCGATCTATTCCCCTCGTGATTTTGTACACCTCTATAAGATCGCCCCTCATCCTCCTGCGCTCCAGGGAGTAGAGTCCCAGCCTGCTCAACCTCTCCCTGTAGCTCAGGCCCCTCGAGTCCTGGCAACATCCTCGTCAATCTTCTCCCCGCCCTTCCCAGCTTGAAGGTGCAGCAGGTAGAGTTGCCGCCTCACGGCGCCCGAGACCCGGGTTCGATCCCTACCACGGGCGCTGTCGGTGCGGAGTTTGCACGTTCTCCCCGTGACCTGCGTGGAGATCTTCGGTTTCCTCCCACGCTCCAAAGACGTGCGGGTTTGTCGGTTAATTGGCTTGGAGTAAATTGTCCCCTAGTGTGTGTAGGATAGTGTTAGTGTGCGGGGATCGCTGGGCGGCACGGACCCGATGGGCCGAAGGGCCTGTTTCCGCGCTGTGTCTCCAAACTAAACTCAACTGAACCAAACCTCTCTGGATTGTTAATCCAGTGACCTTATCTCAATAGACAATAGGTGCAGGAGGAGGCCATTCGGCCCTTCGAGCCTGTACGCACCGCCATTCAATGTGATCGCGGCTGATCATTCTCAATCAGTACCCCGTTCCTGCCTTCTCCCCGTACCCCCTGACTCCGCTATCCTTAAGAGCTCTATCCAGCTCTCTCTTGAATGCGTTCAGAGAATTGGCCTCCAACGCCTTCTGAGGCAAAGAATTCCACAGATTCACAACTGTGTAAAGATGTAAGGTACGGGAGTAGAATTAGGCCATTCGGCCCATCGAGTCCACTCCGCCATTCAATCACGGCCGATCTATCTCTCCCTCCTAACCCCATTCTCCTGCCTTCTCCCCACAACCCCTGACACCCGCACTGATCAACAATCTATCCATCTCTGCCTTAAATATACCCACTGACTTGTGGCCTCCACAGCCGTCTGTGGCAAAGAATCCCACAGATTCACCACCCTCTGACTAAAGAAATTCCTCCTCATCTCCTTCCTAAAGGAACGTCCTTTAATCCTGAGGCCGTGCCCTCTGGTCCTAGACTCTCCCACTAGTGGGAACATCCTCTCCACATCCACTCTGTCCAGGCCGCTCACTGTTTGGACTTGTGAACTCGTGAATTATAGCCCGATTGTCCAGATCATAGAAACATAGAAAATAGGTGCAGGAGGAGGCCATTCGGCCCTTCGAGCCTGTACGCACCGCCATTCAATATGATCATGGCTGATCATCCAACTCAGTATCCCGTACCTGCCTTCTCTCCATACCCCCTGATCCCTTTAGCCACAAGGGCCACATCTAACTCCCTCTTAAATATAGCCAATGAACTGGCCTCAACTACCTTCTGTGGCGGAGAATTCCACAGATTCACCACTCTCTGTGCGAAAAAAAACGTTCTCATCTCGGTCCTAGAGTATTATCTGAATGGTGTTAAGTTAGGAACAGGGGACGTACAACGAGATCTGGGTGTCCCAGTGCATCAGTCACTGAAAGGAAGCATGCAGGTACAGCAGGCAGTGAAGAAAGCCAATGGCATGTTGGCCTTCATAACAAGAGGAGTTGAGTATAGGAGCAAAGAGGTCCTTCTGCAGTTGTACAGGGCCCTAGTGAGACCGCACCTGGAGTACTGTGTGCAGTTTTGG
The DNA here is from genome assembly GCF_053455715.1 of Rhinoraja longicauda. NCBI lineage: Eukaryota > Metazoa > Chordata > Chondrichthyes > Rajiformes > Arhynchobatidae > Rhinoraja > Rhinoraja longicauda. The sequence continues at coordinate 4,098,152 of NC_135996.1, forward strand.
TCTCCAAATTTGAGGAAGGATATTCTTGCTATTGAGGGCGTGCAGCGTAGGTTCACCAGGTTAATTCCCGGAATGGCGGGACTGTCGTACGTTGAAAGACTGGAGCGACTAGGCTTGTATACACTGGAATTTAGAAGGATGAGAGGAGATTTTATCGAAACGTATAAGATTATTAAGGGGTTGGACATGTTAGAGGCAGGAAACATGTTCCCAATGTTGGGGGAGTCCAGAAGCAGGGGCCACAATTTAAGAATAAGGGGTCGGCCATTTAGAACTGAGATGAGGAAAAACTTTTTCAGTCAGAGAGTTGTGAATCTGTGGAATTCTCTGCCTCAGAAGGCAGTGGAGGACAATTCTCTGAATGCATTCAAGAGAGAGCTAGATAGAGCTCTTAAGGATAGCGGAGTCAGGGGGTATGGGGAGAAGGCAGGAACGGGGTACTGATTGAGAATGATCAGCCATGATCACATTGAATGGCGGTGCGTACAGGCTCGAAGGGCCGAATGGCCTCCTCCTGCACCTATTGTCTATTGTCTATTGTAAAAGACTTCCCCCTTATCCTTAAACTGTGACCCCTTGTTCTGGACTTCCCCAACATCGGGAACAATCTTCCCGCATCCAGCCTGTCCAACCCCTTAAGAATTTTGTACGTTTCTATAAGATCCCCCCTCAATCTTCTAAATTCCAGCGAGTACAAGCCGAGTCTATCCAGTCTTTCTTCATATGAAAGTCCTGCCATCCCAGGGATCAATCTGGTGAACCTTCTCTGTACTCCCTCTAAGGCTAGAATTAGTAGATCGTTAGCAGAAAGCTTCACAGTTTCTGGGTGTTGTGTACGGTCTAATCAGTCGACCGGGGCGCGCCTAATCTTGGCTTCAACGCACAGCCTAGACTCAACAGTTGGACTTTGAAGTCCCACATCTCCGTGAGCTTTGCTCTCTCTCTCCCTCCCCCTTCCCGCAGTTAGGAATGACTAGTAGTAGTTTGATCCCGACCACGGGCGCTGTCTGTACGGAGTTTGTGCGCGCTCTCCCTCCGTGATAAATGTGAGGTTTTTTTTAACCTCACATTTCCACTGTAAATGTGAGGTTATCCACTTTGGCGGCAAGAACAGGAAAGCAGACTATTATCTGAATGGTGGCCGATTAGGAGAAGGGGAGATGCAACGAGACCTGGGTGTCGTGGTACACCAGTCATTGAAAGTAGGCATGCAGGTGCAGCAGGCAGTGAAGAAAGCCAATGGTATGTTGGCATTCATAGCGAGGGGATTTGAGTATAGGAGCAGGGAGGTTCTGCTGCAGTTGTACAGGGCCTTGGTGAGACCGCACCTGGAGTATTGCGTACAGTTTTGGTCTCCTAACCTGAGGAAAGACATTCTTGCCATAGAGGGAGTACAGAGAAGGTTCACCAGATTGATCCCTGGGATGGCGGGACTTTCATGTGAAGAAAGACTGGATAGACTCGGCTTGTACTCGCTGGAATTTAGAAGATTGAGGGGGTTTCTCATAGAAACTTACAAAATTCTTAAGGGGTTGGACAGGCTAGATGCAGGAAGATTGTTCCCGATGTTGGGGAAGTCCAGAACAAGGGGTCACAGTTTAAGGATAAGGGGGGAAGTCTTTTAGGACCGAGATGAGAAAGTTTTCTTTCACACAGAGAGTGGTGAATCTGTGGAATTCTCTGCCACAGAAGGTAGTTGAGGCCAGTTCATTGTCTATATTTAAGAGGGAGTTAGATGTGGCCCTTGTGGCTAAAGGGATCAGGGGGTATGGAGAGAAGGCAGGTACGGGATACTGAGTTGGATGATCAGCCATGATTGTATTGAATGGCGGTGCGTACAGGCTCGAAGGGCCGAATGGCCTCCTCCTGCACCTATTTTCTATGTTTCTATGTGACCTGGCTTGGGACTTCTCCAAAATCGAAGGCATCGCAAAATGCTGGAGTGACTCAGTGGGTCGGGCAGCATCTCTGGAGAGAAGGAACGGGTGACAAGGTCTCGACCCGAAACGTCACCCATTCCTTCTCTCCCAGATGCTGCCCGACCTGCTGAGTTACTCCGGCATTTTGTGATACCTTCGATTTGTAGGTTAATTGGCTCGGTATCAATTGTAAATTGTCCCCTAGTGTGTGTGTGTGGGATGGTGTTAGTGTGCGGGGATCGCTGGTCGGCATGGACCCGGTACAGGGCCCTAGTGAGACCGCACCTGGAGTACTGTGTGCAGTTGTACAGGGCCCTAGTGAGGCCGCACCTGGAGTACTGTGTGCAGTTGTACAGGGCCCTAGTGAGACCACACCTGGAGTACTGTGTGCAGTTGTACAGGGCCCTAGTGAGACCGCACCTGGAGTACTGTGTGCAGTTTTGGTCTCCAAATTTGAGGAAGGATATTCTTGCTATTGAGGGCGTGCAGCGTAGGTTCACCAGGTTAATTCTCGGAATGGCGGGACTGTCGTACGTTGAAAGGTTGGAGCGACTGGGCTTGTATACGCTGGAATTTAGAAGGATGAGAGGGGATCTTATCGAAACGTATAAGATTATTAAGGGGTTGGACACGTTAGAGGCAGGAAACATGTTCCCAATGTTGGGGGAGTCCAGAACCAGGGGCCACACAGTTTAAGAATAAGGGGTCGGCCATTTAGAACGGAGATGAGGAAAAACTTTTTCAGTCAGAGAGTTGTGAATCTGTGGAATTATCTGCCTCAGAAGGCAGTGGAGGCCAATTCTCTGAATGCATTCAAGAGAGAGCTAGATAGAGCTCTTAAGGATAGCGGAGTCAGGGGGTATGGGGACAAGGCAGGAACGGGGTACTGATTGAGAATGGTCAGCCATGATCACATTGAATGGCGGTGCGTACAGGCTCGAAGGACTGAATGGCCTCCTCAACATTCCATTGCTTTCTTCACTGCCTGCTGTACCTGCATGCTTCCTTTCAGTGGCTGATGCACTAGGACACCCAGATCTTGTTGTACGTCCCCTTTTCCTGACTTGACACCATTCAGATAATACTCTGCCTTCCTGTTCTTGCCACCAAAGTGGATAACCTCACACTTGTCCACATTAAACTGCATCTGCCATGCATCCGCCCACTCACACAACCTGTCCAAGTCACCCTGCAACCTCATAGCATCCTCCTCACAGTTCACACTGCCACCCAGCTTTGTATCATCGGCAAATCTGCAATGAGGTCCCCCTTGAAACTCTGCACGTCTTTGGAGGAGACCGGAACGCCCGGGGAAAACCCACGCGGGTCACGGGGAGAGAACGTGCAGACGGCGCCCGTGGTCGGGATGGAACCAAGGTCTCTGGCGCCGTGAGGAAACGAAAGTTTAAAGGGCCCCTAATATTGATTTTCAAGGAACAGGGGGAGCAAAGTTTAATGGAATATCTTTATTGCCGTTGTGCAAATTCAGCGAGATTAAGATACCAACCACCGTATCGATGCCATAAAAGTTAATAAACAAGGTGAAAGTAAAAGTAAAAAATAAGGTAAAACTACAAATAGGTATTAAGAGGTATAAAAACTACAATTAGGAGCTTAGCAGACTGATTCAGTGCTGCTAAACTCTCGGGGGGAAATATATTTTTCAGTCTGAAGGCAGATTATTATCTGAATGGTGTCAAGTTAGGAAAAGGGGACGTACAATGAGATCTGGGCGTCCTAGTGCATCAGTCACTGAAAGGAAGCATGCAGGTACAGCAGGCCGTGAAGAAAGCAATGGCATGTTGGCCTTCATAACAAGAGGAGTTGAGTATAGGAGCAAAGAGGTCCTTCTGCAGTTGTACAGGGCCCTAGTGAGACCGCACCTGGAGTACTGTGTGCAGTTTTGGTCTCCAAATTTCAATGTGATCACGGCTGATCATTCTCAATCAGTACCCCGTTCCTGCCTTCTCCCCATACCCCCTGACTCCGCTATCCTTAAGAGCTCTATCTAGCTCTCTCATGAATGCATTCAGAGAATTGGCCTCCACTGCCTTCTGAGGCAGAGAATTCCACAGATTCACAACTCTCTGACTGAAAAAGCTTTTCCTCATCTCCGTTCTAAATGGCCGACCCCTTATTCTTAAACTGTGTGTGGCCCCTGGTTCTGGACTCCCCCAACATTGGGAACATGTTTCCTGCCTCTAACGTGTCCAACCCCTTAATAATCTTATACGTTTCGATAAGATATGTAGGTTAATTGGCTGGGCAAATGTAAAAATTATCCCTAGTGGGTGTAGGATAGTGTTAATGTACGGGGATCGCTGGGCGGCACGGACTTGGTGGGCCGAAAAGGCCTGTTTCTGGCTGTATATATATGATATGATATAATATGAAGATCTCCTCTCATCCTTCTAAATTCCAGTGTATATAACTCGATGGGATTAATTCTGCCCCAATGTCTTATGGCCTTCTGAAGGGTGGTTTTGTGGTGGAGTGCGTTGAATGTAGTTTATCACGTGCGATATTGCCACTGCCTCACGGCGCCAGAGACCCGGGTTCGATCCTGACTACGGGCGCCGTCTGTACGCAGTTTGCACGTTCTCTCCCCGTGACCTGCGTGGGTTTTCTCCGGGCGCCCCGGTTTCCTCCCACACTCCAAAGACGTGCGGGTTTGTAGGTTGATTGGCTTGGTGGTAAATGTAAACATTGTCCCTAGTGCGTGTGTGGGATAGTGTTAGTGGGCGGGGATCGCTGGTCGGCGCGGACCCGGTGGGCCGAAGGGCCTGTTTCCGCGCTGTTTCTCTGAAACTAACCTCAATGTAAAGGCAGGGACATTCTTCAATCTGAAGATATTGCCGATGCTTTGGTCTGAAGAAGGGTCTCAACCTGAAACGTCGCCCGTTCATCGACCCTCCACGGATGCTGCCTGACCCGCTTAGATTAGTTTAGAGATACAGCGTTGAAACAGGCCCTTCGGCCCACCGGGTCCGCGCCGACCAGCGATCCCCGCACACTAACACTATCCCACACACACTAGGGGACAATTTACACATTTACCACCAGGCCGATTAACCTACAAACCCGCACGTCTTTGGAGTGTGGGAGGAAAGCGAAGATCTCGGAGAAAACCCACGCAGGTCACGGGGAGAACGTGCAAACTCCGTACAGACGGCGCCCGCGGTCGGGATGGGACCCGGGTCTCCGGCGCTGTTAGGCAGCCATTCTACCCGCTACACCTCGAGCACTTTGTATTTTGCTTGTCGGAGTAGGTTCGAGAGACCCCTCTCCCCCCCACACCTCCCCACCGCTTAGCTGGCTGTTGTTGCTGTGCTTGCTTCAAGCTCTCTCCAGCTAATCCCACAGCCCCGGCCTGTTTTTAATTTAGATTCCTTCCTTCTCTGCGGTTTATTGGCAGCGAGTGGGAAGTCCTGTTTCTGCCAGGGTTGTTCCAACTTCAGGATCACTGGGTTTATATTTATAGACAAGAGGTGCAGGAGGAGGCCATTCGGCCCTTCGAGCCTGTACGCACCGCCATTCAATGCGATCACGGCTGATCATTCTCAATCAGTACCCCGTTCCTGCCTTCTCCCCATACCCCCTGACTCCGCTATCCTTAAGAGCTCTATCCAGCTCTCTCTTGAATGCATTCAGAGAATTGGCCTCCACTGCCCTCTGAGGCAGAGAATTCCACAGATTCACAACTGGAAAAAAGTTTTTCCTCATCTCCGTTCTAAATGGCCGACCCCTTATTCTTAAGGGGTCGGCCATTTAGAACGGAGATGAGGAAAAACTTGGTTCAGAACTAAACCTGGTTCTGGACACCCCCAACATTGGGAACACGTTTCCTGCCTCTAACGTGTCCAACCCCTTAATAATCCTATACGTTTCGATAAGATTCCCTCTCATCCTTCTAAATTCCAGTGTATACAAGCCCAGTCGCTCCAGTCTTTCAACGTACGACAGTCCCGCCATTTAGAGAGCTTTAGTTCGAAGATCACAGCACGGAAACAGGCCCTTCGGCCCACCGGGTCCGCGCCGACCAGCGATCCCCGCACACTAACACTATCCTACACACACACACACTCACGAGGGGCGATTTACACAGGCCGATTAACCTACAAAACTGCACATTTTAGTTCCGTTTTAGTTTAGAGACTCCGTGGATGAAGGCCCTTCGGCCCATCGAGTCTGTGCCGACCAGCGATCACCAACACTATCCCACACACACACACACACACCAGGGACAAATTTACAATCTTTACCGAAGCCGATTAACCCACAAACCCGCACGTCTTTGGAGTGTGGGAGGAAACCGGAGCGCCCGGAGAAAACCCACGCAGGTCACGGGGAGAACGTGCAAACTCCGTACAGACGGCGCCCGTGGTCAGGACCGGACCCGGGTCTCTGGCGCCACCGTGCCCGCCCCTATCTCTAAACTAAACTAAACCGAAAGACAGGAGGTGATAAAAAAGGCTTGAAACGTCACCCATCCACGTTCTCCACAGATGCTGCCCGACCCGCTGAGTTACTCCAGCACTCCGTGAAACGTCACCCATCCACGCTCTCCACAGATGCTGCCCGACCCGCTGAGTTACTCCAGCACTCTGTGCCTTTTTTTTTGTGAACCTGCGCGTGCAGTTCATTGTTTCTACAGATAAGAATTCCCTGCCTCAGAAGGCAGTGGAGGCCGATTCTCTGAATGCATTCAAGAGAGAGCTAGATAGAGCTCTTAAGGATAGCGGAGTCAGGGGGTATGGGGAGAAGGCAGGAACGGGGTACTGATTGAGAATGATCAGCCATGATCACATTGAATGGCGGTGCGTACAGGCTCGAAGGGCTGAATGGCCTCCTCCTGCACCTATTGTCTATTGTCTATTAAGAGTTGGTCTTGGCATTATGTTAGGCCCTTGGCATTATGTTAGGCCCTTGGTATTATGTTAGGCCCTTGGCATTATGTTAGGCCCTTGGTATTATGTTAGGCCCTTGGCATTATGTTAGGCCCTTGGTATTATGTTAGGCCCTTGGTATTATGTTAGGCCTTGGCATTATGTTAGGCCCTTGGTATTATGTTAGGCCCTTGGTATTATGTTAGGCCCTTGGCATTATGTTAGGCCCTTGGCATTATGTTAGGCCCTTGGCATTATGTTAGGCCCTTGGTATTATGTTAGGCCCTTGGCATTATGTTAGGCCCTTGGTATTATGTTAGGCCTTGGCATTATGTTAGGCCCTTGGTATTATGTTAGGCCTTGGCATTATGTTAGGCCCTTGGTATTATGTTAGGCCCTTGGCATTATGTTAGGCCTTTGGTATTATGTTAGGCCCTTGGCATTATGTTAGGCCCTTGGTATTATGTTAGGCCCTTGGCATTATGTTAGGCCCTTGGTATTATGTTAGGCCCTTGGCATTATGTTAGGCCCTTGGCATTATGTTAGGCCCTTGGTATTATGTTAGGCCCTTGGTATTATGTTAGGCCTTGGCATTATGTTAGGCCCTTGGCATTATGTAAGGCCCTTGGCATTATGTTAGGCCTTGGTATTATGTTAGGCCCTTGGCATTATGTTAGGCCCTTGGCATTATGTTAGGCCCTTGGTATTATGTTAGGCCCTTGGTATTATGTTAGGCCTTGGCATTATGTTAGGCCCTTGGTATTATGTTAGGCCCTTGGCATTATGTTAGGCCCTTGGCATTATGTTAGGCCCTTGGCATTATGTTAGGCCCTTGGTATTATGTTAGGCCCTTGGCATTATGTTAGGCCTTGGCATTATGTTAGGCCCTTGGCGTTATGTTAGGCCCTTGGCATTATGTTAGGCCTTGGCATTATGTTAGGCCCTTGGCATTATGTTAGGCCCTTGGCATTATGTTAGGCCTTGGCATTATGTTAGGCCTGTAGTTCTGTGTTCAATGTTAACTAGGTGCCTCTTTAATGTAGTTCCCTTTTAATCTTGCTCTTTTTGATCGTAAACTCTTAACAACGAAAGTTCATCGAGTTTAAATCTTTGGAGCAGCCAAAAATCTCTGTTTTTTTGGACAGCACTGTGAGTTTGTGCATGTTTTAGTTTAGATTAGTTTAAAGACACAGCCCAGAGTAGGTGAATCGAGGACCAGAGGATTTTATTTTGGGATGGAGACGAGGGGGAATGTCTTTAGTCAGAGGGCGGTGAATCTGTGGGATTCTTTGCCACAGACGGCTGTGGAGGCCACAAGTCAGTGGGTGTTTCTAAGGCCGAGATCGATAGATTGTTGATCAGTGCGGGTGTCAGGGGTTGTGGGGAGAAGGCCGGAGAATGGGGTTGGGAGGGAGAGATAGATCGGCCGTGATCGAATGGACTCGATTGGCCTAATTCGGCCTAATTCTTAGGGCCTTATGAAAATGGGTGGTTGTGTGATGGGGTGTGTTCAATGTGATCCATCCCTTGCCGTCTGTGATATTGTCGCTAAGTGCCTCAGGGCGCCAGGGACCCGGGTTCGATCCTGACCACGGGTGCTGTCTGTACGGAGTTTGTACGTCCTGCCCCGTACAAGATTTCAGGATCTCATTGCCTCCTCCCGGCCAGGCCCCACCGGCTTGGTTGTCAGGGCAACCGGCCCCCATCTCAATAGACAACAGGTGCAGGAGGAGGCCATTCGGCCCTTCGAGCCTGTACGCACCGCCATTCAATGTGATCACGGCTGATCATTCTCAATCAGTACCCCGTTCCTGCCCTCTCCCCATACCCCCTGACTCCGCTATCCTTAAGAGCTCTATCCAGCTCTCTCTTGAATGCATTCAGAGAATTGGCCTCCACTGCCTTCTGAGACAGAGAATTCCACAGATTCACAACTGGAATTTTTTTTTCCTCATCTCCGTTCTAAATGGCCGACCCCTTATTCTTAAACTGTGTGTGGCCCCTGGTTCTGGACTCCCCCAACATTGGGAACATGTTTCCTGCCTCTAACGTGTCCAACCCCTTAATAATCTTGTACGTTTCGATAAGATCCCCTCTCATCCGTCTAAATTCCAGTGTATACAAGCCTAGTCGCTCCAGTCTTTCAACATACGACAGTCCCGGGAATTAACCTGGTGAACCTACGCTGCACGCCCTCAATAGCAAGAATATCCCTCCTCAAACTAGGAGACCAAAACTGCACACAGTACTCCAGGTGCGGTCTCACTAGGACCCTGTACAACTGCAGAAGGACCTCTTTGCTCCTATACTCAACTCCTCTTGTTATGAAGGCCAACATGCCATTGGCTTTCTTCACTGCCTGCTGTACCTGCATGCTTCCTTTCAGTGACTGATGCACTAGGACACCCATATCTCGTTGTACGTCCTAGTTGCCCTAGTGAAGGACTTTCATTCTCCCCTTCCAACAAGGGGATGTTGGATGGTTATAAGGCAGCCTGCCTGGTTTACAGAGTTTATGTTGGACGTGGTTCAAGATTGAAAGCTTTACAAGGCCAGAACTCTGGGGCCCATAGTGGGTAACCCTCTTTAGTTTTAGTTCGGGTTTAGTTTAGAGATACAGCGCGGAAACAGGCCCTTCGGCCCATCGGGTCCGCGCCGACCAGCGATCCCCGCACACTAATACTATCCTACACACACACTAGGGACAATTTTTATATTTACACCAAGCCGATTAACCTACAAACGTGTAGTTTCTTCCCGGCTGTTATCAGGCAACTGAACCGTCCTCTCACCAACTAGAGAGCGGTCCTCATTGGAGACCCTCGGACTATCCTTGATCGGACTTAGCTAGACTTTATCTTGCACTAAACGTTGTTCCCTTATCACGTATCTGAACATTGTAAATGGATCCATTGTAATGGTGTCTTATCTTTCTACTGGCTGGTTGGCACGCAATGACAAAGCTTTCCACTGTACCTCAGTAGACTTGACAATAGACTAAACTCCACTGAAAAGCAGGAGTAACTAACTCAGCGGGCCGGGCAGCACCTGTGGAGAGAAGGAATGGGTGACGTTTCGGGTCGAGACCCTTGGAGAAAAAGGAATTCTCGTCAGTCACTGAAAGGAAGCATGCAGGTACAGCAGGCAGTGAAGAAAGCCAATGGAACGTCAGCCTTCATAACAAGAGGAGTTGAGTATAGGAGCAAAGAGGTCCTTCTGCAGTTGTACGGGGCCCTGGTGAGACCGCACCTGGAGTACTGTGTGCAGTTTTGGTCTCCAAATTTGGGGAAGGATATTCTTGCTATTGAGGGCGTGCAGCGTAGGTTCACCAGGTTAATTCCCGGAATGGCGGGACTATCATATGTTGAAAGACTGGAGCGACTAGGCTTGTATACACTGGAATTTAGAAGGATGAGAGGGGATCTTATCGAAACGTATAAGATTATTAAGGGGTTGGACACGTTAGAGGCAGGAAACATGTTCCCAATGTTGGGGGAGTCCAGAACCAGGGGCCACACAGTTTAAGAATAAGGGGTCGGCCATTTAGAACGGAGATGAAGAAAGACTTTTTCAGTCGGAGAGTTGTGAATCTGTGGAATTCTCTGCCTCAGAGGGCAGTGGAGGCCAATTCTCTGAATGCATTCAAGAGAGAGCTGGATAGAGCTCTTAAGGATAGCGGAGTCAGGGGGTATGGGGAGAAGGCAGGAACGGGGTACTGATTGAGAATGATCAGCCATGATCACAGTGAATGGCGGTGCGTACAGGCTCGAAGGGCCGAACGGCCTCCTCCTGCACCTACTTTCTATGTTTCTGTGGTCTTCTAAGTACGTGTCTGGTGTAGTATTTTTGGTACAGGTTTTATATCAGTGATGAAACAAGGAACTGCAGGTGCGGGTTTACACCGAAAGAGGCGTAAAGTGCTGGAGTAACTCGGCAGGTCAGGGGGCATCTGTGGAGAGCGTTTTCAGGTGATGTTTCGGGTCGGGACCCTTCCTCGGACCGGAAGAAAGGGTCTCCTGCCCGGAACGTGACCTGTCCATGTTCTCCACAGATGCTGCCTGACCCGCTGAGTTACTCCAGCACTCTGTGTGTCTTTGTCTTGTAAATGCTCTGATAGTCCCAGCCTCAACTACCTCCTCCGGCAGCTCGTTCCATACACCCACCACCCTCTGTGTGGAAAAGTTGCCCCTCAGGTTCCTATTAAGCCTTTCCCCCCCACACCTCAAACCCATGTCCTCTGGTCCTCGATTCCCCTACTCTGGGCAAGAGACTCTGTGCGTCTACCCGATCTATTCCCCTCGTGATTTTGTACACCTCTATAAGATCGCCCCTCATCCTCCTGCGCTCCAAGGAGTAGAGACCCAGCCTGCTCAACCTCTCCCTGTAGCTCAGTTTCTGCCAGAGAAGGTAGTTGAGGCAAGAACCATCACAACGCTTGGACAGGTACATGGATAGGATGGGTTTGGAGGGATTATGGGCCAAACGCGGGCAGGTGGGACTAGTGTAGATGGGGCATGTTGGCTGGTTTGTGTGGGCAGGTGGGACTAGTGTAGATGGGGCATGATGGTCGGTGTGGGCAGGTGGGACTAGTGTAGATGGGGCATGATGGTCGGTGTGGGCAGGTGGGACTAGTGTAGATGGGGCATGTTGGCCGATGTGGGCAGGTGGGACTAGTGTAGATGGGGCATGTTGGCCGGTGTGGGTAAAGGTGGGACTAGTGTAGATGGGGCATGTTGGCCGGTGTGGGCAAAGGTGGGACTAGTGTAGATGGGGCATGTTGGTCGGTGTGGGCAAAGGTGGGACTAGTGTAGATGGGGCATGTTGGCCGGTGTGGGCAGGTGGGACTAGTGTAGATGGGGCATGATGGTCGGTGTGGGCAGGTGGGACTAGTGTAGATGGGGCATGTTGGCCGGTGTGGGCAGGTGGGACTAGTGTAGATGGGGCATGTTGGCCGTGTGGGCAAAGGTGGGGACTAGTGTAGATCATGTTGGTCGGTGTGGGCAAAGGTGGGACTAGTGTAGATGGGGCATGTTGGTCGGTGTGGGCAAGTGGGACTAGTGTAGATGGGGCATGTTGGCCGGTGTGGGCAGGTGGGACTAGTGTAGATGGGGCATGTTGGTCGGTGTGGGCAGGTGGGACTAGTGTAGATGGGGCATGTTGGCCGGTGTGGGCAAAGGTGGGACTAGTGTAGACGGGGCATGTTGGCCGGTTTGTGTGGGCCTAGTTAGGCGAAGGGCCTGTTTTCTGTGCTGTTTGACTCTGTGACTGAGATAGGGAAGTTTTTGAGGGGATTGGAACTGTGTGAGACTACACAGTCATGGGTCTTGAGTGGGGATCGCAGTGGGAACTGAGTATCACAGTCTTGAACAGATCCCAGCCTGACGTTGCTGAGGAGGAAGTACTACTGACGATTGCTACACATTGTGGTCAGTCGATGAGGAAGTCAAGGAACTAATTACAAAGAGGCATCGCAGCGGGTCGAGCTGCTGCCTCACAGCGCCGGAGACCCGGGTTCCATCCCGACTACGGGCGCCGTCTGTACGGAGTTTGTACGTTCGTTCTCCCCGTGACCTGCGTGGGTTTTCTCCGAGATCTTCGGTTTCCTCCCACACTCCAAAGACGTGCGGGTTTGTAGGTTAATTGGCTCGGTGTAAATGTAAACATTGTCCCTCGTGTGTGTGGGATAGTGTTAGTGTGCGGGGATCGCTGGGCGGCACGGACTCGGTGGGCCGAAGGGCCTGTTCTAGGCTGTATCTATAAACACAACATAGAACTGGTGTGTGAACTGGTATCGATGGTCAGCACGGACTCGGTGGGCCGAAGGGCCTGTTTCAAGGCTGTATCGCTAAACTATAGTAGTGTGACCGGGTGGTCGATGGTCAGCACAGACCCAGTGGGCCGAAGGGCCTGTTTCTAGGCAGTATCTCTAAACATAACATAGAACTGGTGTGTGAACTGGTATCGATGGTCAGCACGGACTCGGTGGGCCGAAGGGCCTGTTTCTAGGCTGTATCTCTAAACACAACATAGAACTAGTGTATGAACCGGTGGTTGGGAGGGTCAGCACAGACTCGGTGGGCCGAAGGGCCTGTTCAAGGCTGTATCTCTAATCTATAGTAGTGTGAGGGGGCGATCGATGGTTAGCACAGACCCGGTGGGCCGAAGGGCCTGTTTCCGCGATGTATCTCTAAACATAACATAGAACTAGTGTGTGAACTGCTATCGATGGTCAGCACAGACCCGGCGGGCCGAAGGGCCTGTTTCTAGGCTGCCCGATGGTACAGCAGGGAGGTTGCCGGGAGATGGAGGGAGGGAGGGAGGGAGGGAGGGAGGGGTGACGGAGGGAGGGAGGGAGGGAGGGAGGGAGGGAGGGAGAGAGGGAGGGAGGGGAGGGAGGGTGACTCAGGGAGGGAGGGAGGGAGGGAGGGAGGGAGAGAGAGAGGGAGAGAGGGAGGGAGGGAGGGAGGGAGGGAGGGAGGGAGGGAGAGAGGAGAGAGGAAGAGAGGGAGGAAGGGAGGGAGGGAGGGAGGGAGGGAGGGAGGGAGGGAGGGAGGGAGGGAGGGAGGGAGGGAGGGAGGGAGAGAGGGAGGGAGGGAGGGAGGGAGAGAGGGAGGGAGGGAGGGAGAGAGGGAGGGAGGGAGAGAGGGGAGGGGAGGGAGGGAGGGAGGGAGGGAGGGAGGGTGACTCAGACAGGGAGGGAAGTGAGAACGGGCCTCTCAGCAGCACTGTGGTCATGGGCAGACGGCCGGTTTTCCCAGCTCCCAGGGTAACGGTCACAACATCCCCCCTGCCCCCCACCCACGATCCCACGTCACCAAACTCCGGGGACCCCCTCCCCCCCGAAAACACGGCCCTCCCAACCACCACGGGGGCCTGGTACAGAGACACAGCGTGGAAACAGGCCCTTCGGCCCATCAGAGTCCGTGCCGACCATCGAAATCGCCCGTTCACGCACCAGTTCTACGTTACGTTTAGAGATACAGTCTAGAAACAGGACCCTTCGGCCCATCGAGTCCGTGCCGACCGGCTGATCGCCCGTTCACACACCACTACCACTGTGTCTAGTATTAGAGGCACAGCGCGGAAACAGGCCCTTCGGCCCACCGGCTCCATTCCGTCCAGCGACCACACATTCACTAGTTCTGTTAAGTTTAAAGACACGATTTCTCCTGGAGTCTCTCCTAGAGGGAGAGATGGAGGGGGGGGAGAGAGAGAGAGAGAGAGAGAGAGAGACGGAGTGAGGGGGGGAGAGGGAGAGAGACGGAGTGGGGGGAGGAGAGAGAGTGAGGGAGAGGAGGGAGAGAGGGAGAGAAAGACACGATTTCTCTCTCTATATATCTCTCTCTCTCTCTCCCTCCCTCCCTCCCTCCCTCTCTCCCTCCCCTTCTCTCTCTCTCTCTCCCTCTCTCCCTCCCCCTCTCTCTCTCTCTCTCCCTCCCTCCCTCCCTCTCTCCCTCCCCCTCTCTCTCTCTCTCTCCCTCTCTCCCTCCCCTCTCTCTCTCTCTCTCCCTCCTCCCCCCCTCTCTCCCTCCCTCCCCCCCTCTCT
>NC_135996.1:4113002-4120502 GCF_053455715.1 Rhinoraja longicauda
TGTGGAATTCTCTGCCTCAGAAGGCAGCGGAGGCCAATTCTCTGAATGCATTCACGAGAGAGCTAGAGAGAGCTCTTAAGGATGGCGGAGTCAGGGGGTATGGGGAGAAGGCAGGAACGGGGTACTGATTGAGAATGATCAGCCATGATCACATTGAATGGCGGTGCGTACAGGCTCGAAGGGCCGAATGGCCTCCTCCTGCACCAATTGTCTATTGTCTATTGTCTACAATGGTGGGGAGTGAAAGAAAATAACTGCAGATGCTGGTACAAATCGAAGGTATTTATTCACAAAACGCTGGAGTAACTCAGCAGGTCGGGCAGCATCTCAGGAGAGAAGGAATGGGCGACGTTTCGGGTCGAGACCCTTCTATATAGACTTGGGGGTTATTATTTTTGCACTTTAGGCACAGTGGCGCAGCGGTAGAGTTGCTGCCTCACGGCCCCAAAGACCCGGGTTCGATCCCGACCACGGGGCGCCGTCTGTACGGAGTTTTGGTCTCCTAACCTGAGGAAAGACGTTCTTGCCTTAGAGGAGTACAGAGAAGGTTCACCAGATTGATCCCTGGGATGGCGGGACTTACATATGAGGAAAGACTAGATAGACTCGGCTTGTACTCGCTGGAATTTAGAAGACTGAGGGGGGATCTTATAGAAACATATAAAATTCTTAAGGGGTTGGACAGGCTAGATGCGGGAAGATTGTTCCCGATGTTGGGGAAGTCCGGAACAAGGGGTCACAGTTTAAGGATAAGGGGGAAGTCTTTTAGGACCGAGATGAGAAAACATTTCTTCACACAGAGAGTGGTGAATCTGTGGAATTCTCTGCCACAGAAGGTAGTTGAGGCCAGTTCATTGGCTATATTTAAGAGGGAGTTAGATGTGGCCCTTGTGGCTAAAGGGAATCAGGGGGTATGGAGAGAAGGCAGGTACGGGATACTGAGTTGGATGATCAGGCCATGATCATATTGAATGGCGATGCGTACAGGCTCGAAGGGCCGAATGGCCTACTCCTGCACCTATTTTCTATGTTTCTATGTTTCTATGTTTGTACGTTCTCCCCGTGACTTTTCCCCGAGATCTTCGGCTCCTTCCCACACTCCAACGGCGTGGAGGTTTGTAGATTGAATGATCTGCCATGATCACATTGAATGGCGGTGCGTACAGGCTCGAAGGGCCGAATGGCCTCCTCCTGCACCTATTGTCTATTGATTGCTTCGGTGAAATTGTAAATAGCCCCTAGCGCTAGTGTAGAGGGTGATCACCGATCATCGGTGGGCCGAATGGCCTGCATTTCCAAACGAAACTAAACTAAACTTTAGAAATACAATGAGGAAACAAGACCATCGATCCCTGTACATTAACACCATCCCACACACACACACACACACACACACACTATGGATTATTTTACATTATACCAAGCCAATCAGCCTACAAACCTGCACGTCTTTGGAGAATAAAGGGTCGGCCATTTTGGACGGAGATGAGGAAAAACATCTTCACCCAGAGAGTTGTGAATGTGTGGAATTCTCTGCCACAGAGGGCAGTGGAGGCCAATTCACTGGATGCTTTCAAGAGAGAGCTAGATAGAGCTCTTAGGGCTAACGATATCAAGGGATGTGGGGAGAAGGCAGGAACGGGGTACTGATTGAGAATGATCAGCCATGATCACATTGAATGGGGGTGCGTACAGGCTCGAAGGGCCAAATGGCCTCCTCCTGCACCTATTGTCTGTTGTCTATTGTCTATTGATGGCTTAATTCTACTCCTGTCATCTTATGAGCTTATGAAGCGGGCGATGTTGCCTCACTGACCTCCGTCTCTCTCTCTCTCTCTCTCTCTCTCTCTCTCTCTCTCTCTCTCTCTCTCTCTCTCTCTCTCTCTCTCTCTCTCTGTCTCCCGCAGTCTCTGGAACGTGGGTCTGAAGTATATAGACTTGGGGGTTATTATTTTTGTACTTTAGGCACGGTGGCGCAGCGGTAGAGTTGGCGCCTCACGGCGCCAGAGACCCGGGTTCCATCCCGACTACGGGCGCCGTCTGTGCGGAGTTTGTACGTTCTCCCCGTGACCTGCGTGGGTTTTCTCCGGGCGCTCCGGTTTCCTCCCACACTCCAAAGACGTGCGGGTTTGTAGATTAATTGGTAAATGTAAAAATCGTCCCTAGTGTGTGTGTGTAGGATAGTGTTAGTGTGCGGGGATCGCTGGTCGGCGCGGACCCGGTGGGCCGGAGGGCCTGTTTCCGCGCTGTGTCTGTAAACTAAACTGAACTGAACTGAGAGGGTGGTTGGGGAGGGGGGTGGGGTTTTGTTGTGTGAGGCGGGCTGTTGGTAAGGTGGGCCAGTTGGCAACCGCACCTTGTTTCTGCTTCTAGGACGGTGGTCCTGGATGGTAACCCCATTGCCACACAGCCCTACCATCTACTCTTGACTGACGACAGCCCGTAAGTACCTCCGTCGGAAAGGACCGGGCCTTCCCTTCCAGCACCTCCGAGATGGCCCTCGGACCTTTTCGCCACCTCGGTCGAGATCCCTCCACCAGTCACGTCTCCCCAAGTACGCCATCTTTCCCCCCTCCCCGGAGACCGTTCCATAGAAACATAGAAACATAGAAAATAGGTGCAGGAGGAGGCCATTTGGCCCTTCGAGCCTGTACGCACCACCATTAAATATGATCATGGCTGATCATCCAACTCAGTATCCCGTACCTACCTTCTCTCCATACCCCCTGATCCCTTTAGCCACAAGGGCCACATCTAACTCCCTCTTAAATATAGCCAATGAACTGGCCTCAACTACCTTCTGTGGCAGAGAATTCCACAGATTCACCACTCTCTGTGTGAAAAAAAATGTTCTCATCTCGGTCCTAAAAGACTTCCCCCTCATCCTTAAACTGTGACCCCTTGTTCTGGACTTCCCCAACATCGGGAACAATCTTCCTGCATCTAGCCTGTCCAACCCCTTAAGAATTTTATATGTTTCTATAAGATCCCCCCTTAGTCTTCTAAATTCCAGCGAGTACAAGCCGAGTCTATCCAGTCTTTCTTCATATGAAAGTCCTGCCATCCCAGGGATCAATCTGGTGAACCTTCTCTGTACTCCCTCTAAGGCTAGAATGTCTTTCCTCAGATTAGGAGACCAAAATCAGATTAGTTCTCCCTGCAGAATGGTTTCAGAATGATTGCGGAGCATTTGGATAGCAGTAACAGGACCGTTCCGAGCCAGCATGGATTTACACAGGGGAAATCATGCTTGAAATCCACATTAGGCAAGAAATGGTGTTGGGTAGACTGATGGGACTGAAGGCTGATAAATCCCCAGGGCCTGATGGTCTGCATCCCAGAGTACTTAAGGTGGTGGCGCTAGAAATTGTGGACGCATTGGTGATCATTTTCCAATGTTCTATCGATTCAGGATCAGTTCCTGTGGATTGGAGGGTAGCTAATGTTGTCCCACTTTTTAAGAAAGGAGGGAGAGAGAAAACGGGTAATTATAGACCAGTTAGTCTGACATCAGTGGTGGGGAAGATGCTGGAGTCAATTATAAAAGACAAAATTGCGGAGCATTTGGATAGCAGTAACGGGATCGTTCCGAGTCAGCATGGATTTACGAAGGGGAAATTGCGATGTATACATGCAACAATATGGTAAAGCTCTGCCTGCACAGCTGCTAAAATACAGAGAGTTAAAATGGCGATCTTCAACAGTTCAACAGTTCAACAGAGCTTTATTTGTCATTCGGTACCAAGGTACCGAGCGAAACTACATAGCAGTCACACACACAAAAGAACACAAGACACATGACCCCAACACATAACGTCCATCACAGTGACTCCAAACACCCCCTCACTGTGATGGAGTCAACAAAACTTCCACTCTCTTCCCCACGCCCACGGACAGACAGCTCGTCCCCGACCAACCCGCACAGTCCCCGCAAGGGGATGGAAGTCCCCGCGGCCGAGCCGCACCGGGCGCTGAGACGTCTCGCGGCCGAACCGGGCGATGGAAGGCCCCGCGACCGAGCCTTGCGCAGCTAAGTCCCGCGGCCGAGCCGCACCGGGCGATGGAAGGCCCCGTGGCCAAGCCGCACCGGGCGATGTTAAGTCCAGCGGCCGAGCCGCACCAGCGATGAAAAGTCCCGCGGCCGAGCCGCGCCGGGTGATGTAAAGTCCCGCAGCCGAGCCGCGTCGGGCGATGTAAAGTCCAGCGGCCGAGCCGCACCGGGCGATGGAAGGCCCCGCGGCCAAGCCGCACCGGGCACTGTTAAGTCCAGCGGCCGAGCCGCACCGGGCGATGTTAGGCCCCGCGGCCGAGCCGCACCGGGCGATGGAAGGCCCCGCAGCCGAGCCGCAACCCGTGCCGTGAGGAAGAGACCTAAAAGAGAAAGGTTTCCCCCACTCCCCCACCACCACCACCCCCCACACATACACAACCAAAAAAAAACCAAAAACCATCCCAACACCGACACACAACAACAAAAATGGAAAAAAGACGAACAGACTGCTAGCGAGCCGCAGCCGTTAGGCGCCGCCACTTCCATAAATGGCGTCCAGACCTGTGTTGTTTTGGTCTCCCACTCAATGCGTGCTTTAGAGAATGATACTGAGTAAAACGTGTCATTAATTAGCGACGAGGATAAACTTGTTTTGAAGTTTCGCTTGGTGACTTGCTGTGGTGGCTACAATGGCTATTTTTGGCTCAATTGGGGAATTTGATGTTGCACAGGGCGACTGGGTGCAGTACGCCGAGCGCATTGAACATTACTTCCTAGCCAACGACATTACAGATGCAGGAAAGAAGAGGGCTATCTTGCTTTCCGTGTGTGGAGGACCAACGTACAGACTCATCTCGAGTTTACTGGCTCCACAGAAACCTGGGCAAGTCGAATATTCGGAGATTGTGTCAACAGTCACGAATCACAAGGTCCCAAAACCGTCGGTCATCGTCCAGCGTTACAAATTCAACTCTCGTCATCGGCAACCGGGTGAGTCGGTCGGTCGTTGATTATGTGGCCGAGTTCCGTCACCTCGCTGAACATTTGTGCTTATGGGTCGAATCTCAATGAAACGTCACGTGATCGTTTGGTGTGTGGGATCGATGATGACCGCATTCAACGTCGGTTATTGTCGGAAGCCACGCTGGATTTCGACAAGGCACTCGGTCGGTATCGCCACCGCTATGGAGGCGGCAGACCGCCACACGGCTGATCTCCGTGACGGGAAACGAAAGCCAAGCCAAGCGATAAACAAAATCACGAAATCAAGGGGGCTCACAGTGGTCAGCCCAAGCGGAGAACCATAAGAGGATCGTTGTGTTAAGACAATAGACAATAGACAATAGGTGCAGGAGGAGGCCATTCAGCCCTTCGAGCCTGTACGCACCGCCATTCAATGCGATCATGGCTGATCACTCTCAATCAGTACCCTGTTCCTGCCTTCTCCCCATACCCCCTCACTCCGCTATCCTTAAGAGCTCTATCCAGCTCTCTCTTGAAAGCATCCAACGAACTGGCCTCCACTGCCCTCTGAGGCAGAGAATTCCACAGATTCACAACTCTCTGACTGAAAAAGTTCTTCCTCATCTCCGTTCTAAATGGCCGACCCCTTATTCTTAAACTGTGTGGCCCCTTGTTCTGGACTCCCCCAACATTGGGAACATGTTTCCTGCCTCTAACGTGTCCAATCCCCTAATTATCTTATACGTTTCAATAAGATCCCCCCTCATCCTTCTAATAACAGTGTTGTCGCTGTGGTGGCTCTCCCCATGCTGACCTGAACGACTGACTGTCCAGCGAAACAGGTGGATTGTATCAACTGTGGGGGAAAAGGGCATTTCTCACGGGTGTGCAGGTCGAGTGGGGAAAACGCTCAGCGTGGAAAGAAAAAAC
Organism: Rhinoraja longicauda; assembly: GCF_053455715.1. NCBI lineage: Eukaryota > Metazoa > Chordata > Chondrichthyes > Rajiformes > Arhynchobatidae > Rhinoraja > Rhinoraja longicauda. Next base: position 4,118,887 of record NC_135996.1, read on the forward strand.
TGCAGAAAATCAGTCAGCCGGAAAAACGGATAAAAGCCACCAACTGACCGAGGAAGGTGATGTGTATGGTCTTTATCATACTAAAAGTTACTCCTTTCACTGTGGACATGTGTGTGGGGGGGGAAGACTATCCCCATGCAAATCGACACCGGAGCTGGAGTTACACTTATCAGTGAAGAGACGTGGAAGGACCACTGGCGAAAAGGTGAAAGGTTACGCCTTCGTGATAGCACCGTGGTTCTCCGTACTTACACTGGAGAGAAAGTGGGATTGTTTGAAGAATGTTCGGTGCCCGTCTCTCGCAACCAGCAAACAGCGACGCTCAAGCTGCTGGTAGCGAAGGGGGCGGGACCAAGCCTACTTGGCCGTGAGTGGATGAACGTTCTGCGACTCGACTGGCAGGAGGTGAACCAGGTCAGGGTGGACGGCCGCCTGCATTCAGGGGAGAGCCGGTGGATGTGGTATACCTCGACTTTCAGAAAGTCTTCGACAAGGTCCCACACAGGAGATTAGTGGGCAAAATTAGAGCACATGGTATTGGGGGTAGGGTACTGACATGGATAGAAAATTGGTTGACAGACAGAAAGCAAAGAGTGGGGATAAATGGGTACCTTTCAGAATGGCAGGCAGTGACTAGTGGGGTACCGCAAGGCTCGGTGCTGGGACCGCAGCTATTTACATCAATGACCTGGATGAAGGGATTAAAAGTACCATTAGCAAATTTGCCGATGATACAAAGCTGGGTGGCCGTGTGAACTGTGAGGAAGATGCTATGAGGTTGCAGGGTGACTTGGACAGGTTGTGTGAGTGGGCGGATGCATGGCCGATGCAGTTTAATGTGGATAAGTGTGAGGTTATCCACTTTGGTGGTAAGAATAGGAAGGCAGAGTATTATCTGAATGGTGTCAAGTTAGGAAAAGGGGACGTACAACGAGATCTGGGTGTCCTAGTGCATCAGTCACTGAAAGGAAGCATGCAGGTACAGCAGGCAGTGAAGAAAGCCAATGGCATGTTGGCCTTCATAACAAGAGGAGTTGAGTATAGGAGCAAAGAGGTCCTTCTGCAATTGTACCGGGCCCTGGTGAGACCGCACCTGGAGTACTGTGTGCAGTTTTGGTCTCCAAATTTGAGGAAGGATATTCTTGCTATTGAGGGCGTGCAGCGTAGGTTCACTAGGTTGATTCCCGGAATGGCGGGACTGTCGTATGTTGAAAGGCTGGAGCGACTGGGCTTGTATACACTGGCATTTAGAAAGATGAGAGGGGATCTTATCGAAACGTATAAGATTATTAAGGGGTTGGACACGTTAGAGGCAGGAAACATGTTCCCAATGTTGGGGGAGTCCAGAACCAGGGGCCACACACAGTTTAAGAATAAGGGGTCGGCCATTTAGAACGGAGATGAGGAAAAACCTTTTCAGTCAGAGAGTTGTGAATCTGTGGAATTCTCTGCCTCAGAAGGCAGTGGAGGCCAATTCTCTGAATGCATTCAAGAGAGAGCTGGATAGAGCTCTTAAGGATAGCGGAGTCAGGGGGTACGGGGAGAAGGCAGGAACGGGGTACTGATTGAGAGTGATCAGCCATGATCACATTGAATGGCGGTGCGTACAGGCTCGA
>NC_135996.1:4125502-4145510 GCF_053455715.1 Rhinoraja longicauda
GATGGTGGCATCACCAACATCTAGGATGGTGGCATCACCAACATCTAGGGTGGTGGCATCACCAACATCTAGGATGGTGGGACCACCAACATCTAGGATGGTGGCATCACCAACATCTAGGGGGGTGGCATCACCAACATCTAGGATGGTGGCATCACCAACATCTAGGGTGGTGGCATCACCAACATCTAGGGTGGTGGGACCACCAACATCTAGGATGGTGGCATCACCAACATCTAGGGGGATGGCATGACCAACATCTAGGGTGGTGGCATCACCAACATCTAGGGGGATGGCATGACCAACATCTAGGGTGGTGGCATCACCAACATCTAGGGGGATGGCATCACCTACATATGTTGTGGTAATGGGATCTCCAACATCTGTAGGGATAATGGGTGCAGCGTAGGTTCACCAGGTTAATTCCCGGAATGGCAGGACTATCATATGTTGAAAGACTGGAGCGACTAGGCTTGTATACACTGGAATTTAGAAGGATGAGAGGAGATCTTATCGAAACGTATAAGATTATTAAAGGGGTTGGACACGTTAGAGGCAGGAAACATGTTCCCAATGTTGGGGGAGTCCAGAACCAGGGGCCACGCACAGTTTAAGAATAAGGGGTCGGCCATTTAGAACGGAGATGAGGAAAAACTTTTTCAGTCAGAGAGTTGTGAATCTGTGGAATTCTCTGCCTCAGAAGGCAGTGGAGGCCAATTCTCTGAATGCATTCAAGAGAGAGCTAGATAGAGCTGTTAAGGATAGCGGAGTCAGGGGGTATGGGGAGAAGGCAGGAACGGGGTACTGATTGTGAATGATCAGCCATGATCACATTGAATGGCGGTGCGTTCAGGCTCGAAGGGCCCAATGGCCTCCTCCTACACCTATTGTCTGTTGTCTATCTCCAACATCTGTTGAGATGATGGCATCTCCAACATCTAGGATGGTGGGACCACCTACATATGTTGTGGTAATGGGATCTCCAACATCAGTCTGCCATGGCCTGCTGGATCTCCCGGTCGTCAACCATTGCAACTGCCCTTCCCATTCCCACACTGACCTGACTCGCTTGGGCAGCTTACACCCCAATGTTGACTTCTCTAACTTCAAATAGCCCTTGCTTTCCCTCTCTCCCTCCATCCCTCCCCCTTCCCAGTTCTCCCACCAGTCTGACTGTCTCCGACTACATTTTATCTCTGTTTGCTTCGTTGTTACCTTCTCCCAGTCTTTCCAGGTGAGGCAGAGGTTCACCTGCACCTCCTCCAACCTCATCTACTGCATCCACTGCTCCAGATGTCAACTTCTTTACATCGGCGAAACCAAGCGCAGGCCCGGTGATCGCTTCGCTCAACACCTGCGCTCGGTCCGCCTTAACCAACCTGATCTCCCGGTGGCTGAGCACTTCAACTCCCCCTCCCACTCCCAGTCTGACCTTTCTGTCATGGGCCTCCTCCAGTGCCATAGTGAGGCCCACCGGAAATTGGAGGAACAGCACCTCATATTTCACCTGGGCAGTTTGCAGCCCAGCGGTATGAACATCGACTTCTCCAACTTTAGATAGTTCCTCTGTCCCTCTCTTCCCCTCCTCCTTCCCAGATCTCCCTCTATCTTCCTGTCTCCACCTATATCCTTCCTTTGTCCCCCCCCCCGACATCAGTCTGAAGAAGGGTCTCGACTCGAAACGTCATCCATTCCTTCTCTCCTGAGATGCTGCCTGACCCGCTGAGTTACTCCAGAATTTTGGGTCCCACACTGACCGTTCTGTCCTGGGGCCTCCTCCAGTGCCAGCGTGAGGCCACGTGACTCCACTTGGGCGGCTTATAACCCCAGCAGTACGAACGTTTAATTCTCCAATTTTAGGTCACCTCTCAGTAAATATCCCCCCGCCCCCAAATCCGACACATCCACACCCTTCTCTTCGCCCCACCCCCCCCACCCCCCCCCCACCCTTCCCACCCCTGCCCCACGCTGGTCTCAAGAGGAATGTGCAAGTTTCACACACATGCACACGCACACCCACACTACGCGCACACACCCCACACACACACACACACACACCCCACACACACACATACACACACATGCATACGCACACACACACACACACACACGTACACACATACACACCCCACACACACACACCCCACACACACACATACACACACCCCACACACACACATACACACACCCCACACACACACATACACACACATGCATACGCACACACACACATACACACACGTACACACATACACACTCACGCACTCACGCACTCACTCACTCACACGCATGCAAACGCACACACACACACACACCCCACACACACACCCCACACACACACACACACCCCACACACACACCCCACACACACACACACACACCCCACACACACACACCCCACACCCCACACACACACACACACACACCCCACACACACACACACACACGTACACACACATGAATATGCACACACACACACACACCCCACACACACACACACACCCCACACACACACACACACACACACAAACACACGCACACATACATACATACGCACGCACACACACATACACACCCATGCAAACGCACACACACACACACATCTACATACACATGCATATGCACACACACGCACACACACACCTGCATACGCACACACATACACACCCATGCAAACGCGCACACACACACATACGCACATGCACACACAGACACACACACACACACACACATGGATAATTACAATCAGGCCATCTACTTTTAGTTCAGTTATTTGAATTTTATTGTTATTTTTATATCATGATTTATTTTTAAAGCAAAGATCGACAGGTTCTCGATTAGTAAAGGGCGTCAAAGGTTTAGTTTAGTTCAGAGATACAGCGCGGAAACAGGCCCTTCGGCCCACCGGGTCCGTGCCGCCCAGCGATCCCCGCACACTAACACTATCCTACACACACTGGGGACAATTTTTACATTTGCCCAGCCAATTAACCTACAAACCCGCACGTCTTTGGAGTGTGGGAGGAAACCGAAGATCTCGGAGAAAACCCACGCAGGTCACGGGGAGAACGTACAAACTCCGTACAGACGGCGCCCGTAGTCAGGATGGAACACGAGTCTCCGGCGCTGTGAGGCAGCGGTTCTACCCGCTGCACCACCGTTACTTAAAATGAGAGTGGGATAATAACTGCAGACGCTGTTACAAATCGAAGGTGTCACAAAATGCTGGAGTAACTCAGCAGGTCAGGCAGCATCTCAGGAGAGAAGGAATGGGTGACGTTTCGGGTCGAGACCCTTCTTCAGACTGATGTCAGGGGGGCGGGACAAAGGAAGGATATAGGTGGAGACAGGAAGATAGAGGGAGAACTGGGAAGGGGGAGGGGAAGAGAGGGACAGAGGAACTATCTAAAGTTGGAGAAGTCAATGTTCATACCGCTGGGCTGCAAGCTGCCCAGGCGAAATATGAGGTGCTGTTCCTCCAATTTGCGCTGGGCCTCACTATGGCACTGGAGGAGGCCCATGACGGAAAGGTCAGACTGGGAGTGGGAGGGAGAGTTGAAGTGCTCAGCCACCGGGAGATCAGGTTGGTTATGGCGGACTGAGCGAAGTTGTTGAGCGAAAAAAATCGCCTGAACTCGGTGCAGACAGCGCCCGTGGTCGGCATGGAACCCGGGCCTCTGGCTCCGCGAGGCAGCAGCTCTACCCGCCGCGCCGCCCCGCCCCGCCCCCCGTTTTGATTTTGTTTCTGCGTTTGCTTTCCCTCGCCAGATCGCCCTCCCGAGACGTCCAGAGTCGAAGAGCGACCGGAGCAGCCAGATCGCCAGCAGCACCACGCTGGACAAGTCACAGAGAAGTGGCAGGGGGGCCTCCAAGAAGAAGGACAAGGCGAGCTATCCCGCGAGCGGAACCCTCGGCCCGCACAGGCTGAGCGCGAGCGAGATCAGGGACACCAGCGGGGGCACGGCCTACCACTCGGCCTTCAAAACCCCCGCGCCATTTTAGTCGGCAGGAACTTGCAGAGGCGTTTAAAAAAGAAAAAGAACAAAAAATCTGCGAGCTGATAGATGAGATATATTCTGCATTTTAAAGGTATCATAGAAACATAGACAACAGGTGCAGGAGGAGGCCATTCGGCCCTTCGAGCCAGCGCCGCCATTCAATAGACAGTAGGTGCAGGAGGAGGCCATTCGGCCCTTCGAGCCAGCGCCGCCATTCAATAGACAGTAGGTGCAGGAGGAGGCCATTCGGCCCTTCGAGCCAGCACCGCCATTCAATAGACAATAGACAATAGGTGCAGGAGGAGGCCATTCGGCCCTTCGAGCCAGCAACACCATTCAATAGACAATGGACAATAGGTGCAGGGGAGGCCATTCGGCCCTTCTAGCCAGCACTGCCATTCAATAGACAATAGACAATAGGTGCAGGAGGAGGCCATTCGGCCCTTCGAGCCAGCACCGCCATTCAATAGGCAATAAGTGCAGGAGGAGGCCATTCAGCCCTTCGAGCCTGTACGCACCGCCATTCAATGTGATCATGGCTGATCATTCTCAATCAGTACCCCGTTCCTGCCTTCTCCCCATACCCCCTGACTCCGCTATCCTTAAGAGCTCTATCTAGCTCTCCCTTGAATGCATCCAGAGAATTGGCCTCCACTGCCTTCTGAGCCATTCATTGTGATCGCGGCTGACCGTCCACAATCAGTAACCCGTGCCTGCCTTCTCCCCATATCCCTTGATTCCACTAACCCCTGGAGCTCTGTCTAACTCTCTCTTAAATCCATCCAGTGAATCGACCTCCACTGCCCTCTGTGGCAGAGAATCCCACACATTCACAACTCTCTGGGTGGAAAAGTTGCTTCTCACCTCAGTTTTAAACGGCCTCCCCTTTATTCTAAGACTGTGGCATCATACACATCATCACGCAATACTGTTCCCCCAGAACACTGACTACACTGTGAGAGGCAGAGCGAACCGCAGGGTTTGCCTACTAAAATGGCGGGGGTTGCCTACTAAAATGGCGGAGTCTGCATACTAAAACGGCGGGGTTTGCCTACTAAAATGGCGGAGTTTGCATACTAAAATGGCGGGGGTCGCCCACTAAAATGACGGGGTTTGCCTACTAAAATGGCGGGGGTCGCCTACTAAAATGGCGGACGTTACGCCCCTTTGCGTACTACACTTCAGTACAGGCGATTTCAACGGAGTGGTCCGTCTTGTTCCTCTGGTATCTTTGATCGAGATTGTGACAGAGACATAGAAACATAGAGAGTAGGTGCAGGAGGAGGCCATTCGGCCCTTCGGCCCTTCGTGCCAGCGCCGCCATTCAACATCATCGCGGCTGATCATCCACAATCAGTACCCTGTTCCTGCTTGCTCCCCGTGTCCTTGCTTATAGGAAGGATGTCGACAAAATGGAGAGGGTACAGAGGAGATTTACTAGAATGTTGCCTGGGTTTCAGCACTTAGGCTACAGAGAGAGGTTGAACAGGTTGGGTCTTTATTCTTTGGAGCGTAGAAGGTTGAGGGGGGACTTGATAGAGGTTTTTAACATTTGAAGAGGGACGGACAGAGTTGATGTGGGTAGGTTTTTCCCTTTGAGAGTGGGGAAGATTCCAACAAGGGGACATAGCTTCAGAATTGAGGGACAAAGGTTTAGGGGTAACATGAGGGGTAACTTCTTTACTCAGAGGGTGGTGGCTGTATGGAATGGGCTTCCGGTGGAAGTGGTGGAGGCAGGCTCGATTTTATTATTTAAGAGTAAATTGGATAGGTATATGGATGAGAGGGGATTAGAGGGTTATGGTCTGAGAGCAGGTAGATGAGACTAGGTCAGGGAGAGTGGTCGGCGTGGACTGGTAGGGCCGAACGGGCCTGTTTCCATGCTGTAGTTGTTATATATGTTATACACTGTACAACTGTAGATTTTTAGATTTAGATTTAGAGATACAGTGCGGAAACAGGCCCTTCGGCCCACCGGGTCTGTGCCGCCCAGCGATCCCCACACACTAACACAATCCTACACACACTAGGGACGATTTTTACATTTACACAAAGCCAATTAACCTACAAACCTGTACGTCTTTGGAGTGTGGGAGGAATCAGAAGATCTCGGAGGAAACCCACGCAGGTCACGGGGAGAACGTGCAAACTCCGTACAGACGGCGCCCGTGGTCGGGATCGAACCCGGGTCTCCGGCGCTGCGTTCGCTGTCAGGCGGCAACTCTCCCGCCGCGCCACCGTGACCGCCTCTCCCAGAATGGACACAGAAAGCTGGAGTAACTCAGCGGGGCGGGCAGCATCTCTGGAGAGAAGGAATGGGCGATGTTTTTCGGGTCGAGACCCTTCTTCTTCAGACTGAGAACACTCAGTCTGAAGAGAGGTCTCGACCTGAGACGTCACCCATTCCTTCTCTCCAGAGATGCTGCCCGCCCCGCTGAGTTGCTCCAGCTTTCTGTGTCTATCTTCGACACAAACCAACCTCCCTCCCATGGACTCTATCTACACCTCACGCTGCCTCGGCAAGGCCAGCAGCACAATCAAGGACCAGTCTCACCCCCGGCCACTCCCTCTCCTCCCCTCTCCCATCGGGGCAAGAGGTACAGAAGCGTGAAAACGCACACCTCCAGATTCATAGAAACAGAAAATAGGTGCAGGAGGAGGCCATTTGGCCCTTCGAGCCTGTACGCACTGTCATTCATTGTGATCATGGCTGATCATCCACAATCAGTAACCCGTGCCTGCCTTCTCCCCATATCCCTTGATTCCGCTACCCCCTGGAACTCTATCTAACTCTCTCTTAAGGAAGCATGTTCCCAATGTTGGGGGAGTCCAGAACAAGGGGCCACACACAGTTTAAGAATAAGGGGTCGGCCATTTAGAACGGAGACGAGGAAAAACTTTTTCAGTCAGAGAGTTGTGAATCTGTGGGATTCTCTGCCTCAGAAGGCAGTGGAGGCCAATTCTCTGAATGCATTCAAGAGAGAGCTAGATAGAGCTCTTAAGGATAGCGGAGTCAGGGGGTATGGGGAGAAGGCAGGAACGGGGTACTGATTGAGAATGACCAGCCATGATTACATTGAATGGCGGTGCGTACAGGCTCGAAGGGCCGAATGGCCTACTCCTGCACCTATTGTCTATTGAATGGCGGTGCTGGCTCAAAGGGCCGAATGGCCTCCTCCTGCACCTATTATCTATTGAATGGCGGTGCTGTCTCAAAGGGCCGAATGGCCTACTCCTGCACCTATTGTCTATTGAATGGCGGTGCTGTCTCAAAGGGCCGAATGGCCTCCTCCTGCACCTATTGTCTATTGAATGGCGGTGCTGTCTCAAAGGGCCGAATGGCCTCCTCCTGCACCTATTATCTATTGAATGGCGGTGCTGTCTCAAAGGGCCGAATGGCCTCCTCCTGCACCTATTGTCTATTGAATGGCGGTGCTGGCTCGAAGGGCCGAATGGCCTCCTCCTGCACCTATTGTCTATTGAATGGCGGTGCTTGCTCGAAGGGCCGAATGGCCTCCTCCTGCACCTATTGTCTATTGAATGGCGGTGCTGTCTCGAAGGGCCGAATGGCCTCCTCCTGCACCTATTGTCTATTGAATGGCGGTGCTGTCTCGAAGGGCCGAATGGCCTACTCCTGCACCTATTGTCTATTGAATGGCGGTGCTGGCTCGAAGGGCCGAATGGCCTCCTCCTGCACCTATTGTCTATAGTCCATTGTCTTTCCGCTGATTGGATAGCACGCGAGAACAAAGCCTTCCACTGTACCTCAGTGCACGTGACAATAAGGAACCAATACGCTAATAATGTCAGTTCCCTTTCCCCGTCTAGGTACAGAAAGACACTACGATTCCAGAGAAGCCTGTTCCGTCCGCCAGCCAGGTCTTGTCGAAGAGGGATGATATCAGGCTGCTGAAACGAGGCAAGTTTGCTCAGTAACCCTGGGCGGCACGGCGGGTCGAGCCGCTGCCTCACAGCGCCAGAGAACCGGGTTCCATCCTGACCACGGATGCCAGGGATGAAGGCCCTCGGCTGTGAGGAGAGACTGGGCAGACTGGGGTTGTTTTCCCTGGAGCAGAGAAGGCTGAGAGGGGACATGATCGAGGTGTACAGGATCATGAGGGGCATAGATAAGGTAGATGGCTGGGGAACTTCTTCCACTGGTGGAAGGTTCAACAACGAGGGGACATAGATACAGGGTAAGGGGAGGGATGTTGAGAAAGAACCCTTTTCACCCAGAGGGTGGTTGGAGTCTGGAACTCACTGCCTGGGGTGGTGGTGGAGGCGGGAACACTCACAACGTTTAACAGGCATTTGGACGGGCACTTGAAATGCTACAACATTCAGGGCCAAATGTGGGAAAATGGGATTAAAATTAGACTGTGTTTGATAACGGGCGGCACGGACACGATGGGCCGAAGGGCCTCTTTCTGTGCTGTCGGACTCTATGACTCTATGGCTATGACACGGGCGCTGTCTTTGTACGTTCTCCCCGTGACCTGCGTGGGTTTTCCTCCCATACGTCCAGGTGTGTGGGTTAATTGGCTTGGTAGTTTAGTTTAGTTTAGAGGTACAGCGCGGAAACAGGCCCTTCGGCCCACCGGGTCCGCGCCGACCAGCGATCCCCGCACACTAACACCGTCCCAGTTATCGCAAAATGCTGGAGTAACTCAGCGGGTCGGGCAGCATCTAGGAGGGAGGGAATGGGTGACGTTTCGGGTCGAGACCCTTCTTCAGACTGGCAAATCGAAGGTATCACAATTTTTGACTAACGGGCGCCGTCTGTACGGAGTTTGCACGTTCTCCCCGTGACCTGCGTGGGTTTTCTCCGAGATCTCCGGTTTCCTCCCACACTCCAAAGACGTGCGGGTTTGTAGGTTAATCGGCTGGGCAAATGTAAACATTGTCCCCAGTGTGTGTGTAGGATAGTGTTAGTGTTTGCGGGGATCGCTGGGCGGCACGGACCCGGTGGGCCGAAGGGCCTGTTTCCGCGCTGTATCTCTAACCTAAACTCAACGAAAGTGATAGGAGCAGAATTAGGCCATTCGGCCCATCGAGTCCACTCCGCCATTCAATCACGGCTGCTCTATCTCTCCCTCCTAACCCCATTCTCCTGCCTTCTCCCCACAACCCCTGACACCCGCACTGATCAACAATCTATCTATCTCTGCCTTAACAACTCCCACTGACTTGTGGCCTCCACAGCCGTCTGGGGCAAAGAATCCCACAGATTCACCACCCTCTGACTGAAGAAATTCCTCCTCATCTCCTTCCTAAAATAAAATCCTCTGGTCTTCGATTCACCTACTCTGGGCAAGAGACTCTGTGCATTACTCTGCGAAATCCCTCCTCATCTCCTTCCTAAAGGAACGTCCTTTAATTCTGAGGCTGTGCCCTCTGGTCCTAGACTCTCCCACTAGTGGAAACATCCTCTCCACATCCACTCTATCCGGGCCGCTCACTGTTCTGTACGTTTCAATCAGGTCCCCCCTCGTCCTTCTAAACCCCAGCGAGCACAGGCCCAGTGCCCACAAACGCCCATCGTTACCGTTAACCCACTCATTCCTGGGATCTCTCCCCCTCGACTCTGTCGTCGGTCCTTTCGGGCGAGGCAGAGGTTCACCTGCACCTCCTCCAACCTCACCTACTGTATCCGCTGTTCAAGATGTGGACTCTTAAACGTCGGCGAGACCGAACGCAGGCTAGGCGATCGTTTCGGTGAACACCTTCGCTCAGTGCGCCTGGACCTACCTGATCTCCCGGTTGCCCAACACTAGCTCCACCTCCCACTCCCGCACTGACCTCTCTATCCTGGGCCTCCTCCACTGTCAAGAGTGAGGCCTAGCGCAAATTGGAGGCAGCTCGCACCCCAGCGGTATGAACGTTGACGTGTATGTGTGTAGAAAATCCAGGCCCTTCACTATTCGGTACGTTTCAATGAGGCCCCCACCCCACCCCCCCCTTCGTCCGTCTAAACTCCAGCGAGGGCAAGCCCCCTCGGGGGGCCAAATGTGGGGCCGCGTTGGCCCGGTGAGGGCTGTCGGTGACCGGGGTTGGTGGTTCCCTTCCAGGCTCCATCAGCGCCGACTTCAAGTTCAACAAGACCAAGGTCAGGTCAGCCAAGGACAGGCGAAACATCTCCATGGACCAGGAGGTGTGTGGCCAGACGCACGGGCACACTCCCCCCCTCCCCTCCTTTACCCCCCTACCCCTCCCCCTCCCCTCCTTTACCCTCCCCCTCCCCCACATCCCCTCCCCCTCGTTTCCCCCTCCCCTTCCCCTCATTTCCCCCCCTCCCCTTCTCATCCCCATCACCTTTGCCCTTCCATTCCCCTCATTTCCCCTTCCCCTTGTTTCTCCTCCCCTTCCCCCTCCCCTTCCCATTTCCCCCACTTCCCCTCCCCCTCGTTTCTCCTCCTCATTCCCTTCCACCTCCCCTTCCCCCTCCCCTAACCCTCATTTCCCCTCCCACCCCTTCCCCCTCCCCTTCCCCCACTTCCCTTCCCCCTTGTTTCTCCCCCATCCCCTTCCCCCACTCCCCCTTTCCCCCCCCACTTCCCCTTCCCCCCTTCCCCTCATTTCCCCCTTCCCCCACTTTCCTTCCCCTTGTTTCTCTTCCCCATTTCCCTTCCCTCTCCCCTTCCCCCACTTCCCTTCCTCCTCCCCTTCCCTCCATCCCCTCGTTTCCCCTCCTCCCCTTCCCCCTCCCCTTCCCCCACTTCCCCTCCCCTACCTTTCCCCTTCCCCCTCCCCTTCCCCCACTTCCCCTCCCCCTCGTTTCTCCTCCCCTTCCCCATTCCCCTTCCCCCACTCCCCCTTTCCCCCCCAATTCCCTTCCCCCTCCCCTTCCCTTCATTTCCCCTCCCTCCCCTCCCCCCACTTCCCCTTGTTTCTCCTCCCCCTCTCCTTTCCCCCCTCCCCTTCCCCCTCCCCTTCCCCCCTCCCCTTCCCCCTCCCCTCCCCCCACTTCCCCTTGTTTCTCCTCCCCCTCTCCCTTCCCCCCTCCCCTTCCCTTACCCCCCATCCCCTCGTTCTCCCCTTCCCCCCATTTCCCTTCCGCCTTCCCTTCCCCTCGTTCCCCCCACCCCCCTCCCCTTGTTTCCCCTGCCACTTCACCTCCCCTTCGTTTCCCCCCCACCCCCCCTTTCCCCCCACTTCCCTCCCCCTTCCCTTTATTTCCCCTCCCCCCTTCCCCTTCCATCCCCGCTTCCCCTCATTTCCCCTTCCCCCACCCCTTCCTCTCATTTCCCCCTCCCTCGCCTTCCTCTTCCCCCTCCCCTTCCCCCACTCCCCTTCCCCCTTGTTTCTCCTCCCCCCCTTCCCCCTACCCTTACCCCCATCCCCTCGTTCTCCCCTTCCCCCCCACTTCCCTTCCCCCTCCCCTTCCCCTCATTCCCCCTTCCCCCTCCCCTTGTTTCCCCTGCCCCTTCCCCCTCCCCTTCCCCTCATTCCCCCTTCCCCCTCCCCTTGTTTCCCCTGCCCCTTCCCCCTCCCCTTCCCCTCGTTCCCCCCCTTCCCCCCATTATTCCTGAGACTTTCCCCTTCCCTCTGCTCCCTTCAAACCCCACCCATCACCGCCCCCTTACGTGCGCTGATGGTAACTCTGCCCCTCCCCCTGTCCCCCTCCCCCCCGTCCCCCTTTCCCCCACCCCTACCCCCACCTCATTCCCCCCCTTCTTCCCCTTTCCCCGCACTGACCCCCTCTCTCTCTCCCCCTGCCCCACTGTGCCCACACACACACACTACCCCCCCCACATTGACCGCCCCTCTCTCCCACACACACACACACTCCCCCCTCCACATTGTCCGCGCCTCTCTCTCCCGCCCACACACACACACTACCCCCCCACATTGACCGCCCCTCTCTCCCACACACACACACACTCCCCCCTCCACATTGTCCGCGCCTCTCTCTCCCACACACACACTACCCCTCCACATTGACCGCCCCTCTCTCCCACACACACTACCCCTTCCCCTCTGACCGCCCCTCTCTCTCTCCCTGCCCCGCTGTGCCCACACACACACACTACCCCCTCCACACTGACCGCCTCTCTCTCCCACACACACACTCTACCCCCCCCCACATTGACCGTGCCTCTCTCTCCTACACACACTACCCCCTCCACACTGTCCGCTCCCCTCTCTCCCACACACACACACACTACCCCCCCCCCACATTGACCGCATCTCTCCCACACACACACACTACCCCCTCCACATTGTCCGCCCCTCTCTCTCCCACACACACACTCTACCCCCCCCCCCACATTGACCGCATCTCTCCCACACACACACACTACCCCCTCCACATTGTCCGCCCCTCTCTCTCCCACACACACACTACCCCTCCACATTGACCGCCCCTCTCTCTCCCACACACACACACTCTACCCCCCCCCACATTGACCGTGCCTCTCTCTCCCACACACACTACCCCCTCCACATTGTCCGCCCCTCTCTCTCCCACATACACACACACACTACCCCCCCCACATTGACCGCGCCTCTCTCTCTCCCACACACACACTACCCCCTCCACATTGTCCGCCCCTGTCACTCCCACACACACACACACACTACCCCCTCCACACTGACCGCGCCTCTCTCTCGCCCACAGGCACCGGGATCCCAGCGGCCATTGCTGGAGGTGGCAGACCATCGAGACGGGCAGGTGTACCTGGCAGGGAACACCTGCCTCCTGAGCCTAAACCTGGCACGTACGTCTGGCCACGGTGGGGGGGGGGGGGGAGAGGGGGCATGCTAATCCCAGTTTTAGTATTGCCTCAGGTGGGCACACAGTCCTGGAGTAAGTCAGCTGTTTGTTGGGTGCGAACGAGAAGCTGGTGCCACATTTGTTCATTCATTCATTCATTCATTCATTCATTCATTCATTCATTCATTCATTCATTCGTTCATTCATCCATTCGTTCATCTGTTCATTCATTCATCCATTCCTTCATTCATTCATTCATCCATCCATTCATTCATTCGTTTATTCATTTGTTCATTCCTTCATTCCTTCGTTCATTGATTGATTGATTGATTGATTCATTCCTTCGTTCATTCATTCCTTCATTGATTGATTGATTCATTCATTCCTTCATTCCTTCATTCCTTCATTCATTCATTCATTCATTCATTCATTCATTCATTCATTCATTCATTTGTTCATTCATTCATTCCTTCATTGATTGATTGATTGATTGATTGATTCATCCATTCATTCCTTCATTCATTCATTCAATCTACAAGTCGGGAGTGTGGGAAAACACTGTCCACTTCCCAGGGTGGAGTTAGTCCGTGCTCTTCACATCCGCCACGTTACCTCTCTCGAATGCTGGGGAGGCTGTAAACCGCAGTGCGGGGCGGGCAGGGGGAGAGGGACTAACCGCTGTGACCCCACTGACCATCTCCCCTTCCCCCCATCCATTCATTCATTCATTCCTTCATTGATTGATTGATTGATTGATTGATTCATCCATCCATTCATTCATCCATTCATTCATTCGTTTATTCATTCATTCATTCATTCCTTCATTGATTGATTGATTGATTCATTCATTCATCCATTCATTCATTCGTTTATTCATTCATTCATTCCTTCATTGATTGATTGATTGATTCATTCATTCATTAATTCATTCCTTCATTCATTCCTTCATTTATTCATTCATTCATTCATTCATTCATCCATTCATTCGTTCATTCATTCATTCATTCAATCTACAAGTCGGGAGTGTGGGAAAACACTGTCCACTTCCCAGGGTGGAGTTAGTCCGTGCTCTTCACATCCGCCACGTTACCTCTCTCGAACGCTGGGGAGGCTGTCTACCGCAGTGCGGGGCGGGCAGGGGGAGGGGGACTAACTGCTGTGCCCCCACTGACCATCTCCTCTTCCCCCCTCCCCCCACAGATAACCGCATCACCGAGACTGGGCTGAAGGCTCTGCTGGAAGCCTTGAAGGCCCAGGTGGGCAGCAACAAGGCCAGCTTGGATGGCAGGAACACCAGTGGCCTTCTGAGGCTACTCATGGCGGTGCGTGAACTCCCATACACCCATAGACCCATAAGGCCATAGACCCATAGGGCCATAGGGCCATAGAGACATAGACCAATAAGGCCATAGAGGCATAGACCCATAGACATAGAGGCATAGAATCATAGACATAGACTCATAGAATCATAGAATCACATAGGTGAGACAGAGGTTCACCTGCACCTCCTCCAACCTCATCTATTGTATCCGCTGCTCCAGATGTCAACTTATTTACATCGGCGAAACCAAACGCAGGCTCGGCGATCGTTTCGCTCAACACCTTCGCTCAGTCCGCCTTAACCAACCTGATCTCCCGGTGGCTCAGCACTTCAACTCCCCCTCCCACTCCCAGCCTGACCTTTCTGTCATGGACCTCCTCCAGTGCCATAGTGAGGCCCGCCGCAAATTGGAGGAACGGCACCTCATATTTCGCCTAGGCAGCTTGCAGCCCGGTGGTATGAACATCGACTTCTCCAACTTTAGATAGTTCCTCTGTCCCTCTCTTCCCCCCCTCCTCCTTCCCAGATCTCCCTCTATCTTCCTGTCTCTCCCACTGTCTTCCTCTCTCCACCTGTATCCTTTCTTTGTCCCGCCCCCCTGACATCAGTCTGAAGAAGGGTCTCGACCCGAAACGTCGCCCATTCCTTCTCTCCTGAGATGCTGCCTGACCTGCTGAGTTACTCCAACATTTTGTGAATAAATAGAGTCATAGACATAGAATCATAGACAGTCATAGAATCACACCTGGAGTATTGTGTACAGTTTTGGTCTCCTAATCTGAGGAAAGACGTTCTTGCCATAGAGGGAGTACAGAGAAGGTTCACCAGATTGATCCCTGGGATGGCAGGACTTTCATATGAAGAAAGACTGGATAGACTCGGCTTGTACTCGCTGGAATTTAGAAGACTGAGGGGGGATCTTATAGAAACATATAAAATTCTTAAGGGGTTGGACAGGCTAGATGCAGGAAGATTGTTCCCGATGTTGGGGGAGTCCAGAACCAGGGGTCACAGTTTAAGGATAAGGGGGAAGTCTTTTAGGACCGAGATGAGAAAACATTTCTTCACACAGAGAGTGGTGAATCTGTGGAATTCTCTGCCACAGAAGGTAGTTGAGGCCAGTTCATTGGCTATATTTAAGAGGGAGTTAGATGTGGCCCTTGTGGCTAAAGGGATCAGGGGGTATGGAGAGAAGGCAGGTACAGGATACTGAGTTGGATGATCTGCCATGATCATATTGAATGGTGGTGCGTACAGGCTCGAAGGGCCGAATGGCCTACCCCTGCACCTATTTTCTATGTTTCTATGTTTCTATAGACATAGAGACAGAGAGACACAGAGACACAGAGACACAGAGACACAGGGACACAGAGACACAGAGACACAGAGACACAGGGACACAGAGACACACAGACACAGAGACACAGGGACACAGAGACACAGGGACACAGAGACACAGAGACACAGAGACACAGGGACACAGAGACACAGGGACACAGAGACACAGGGACACAGAGACACAGGGACACAGAGACACAGGGACACAGAGACACACAGAGACACAGACACAGAGACACACAGACACAGAGACACAGGGACACAGAGACACACAGACACAGAGACACAGGGACACAGAGACACAGAGACACACAGACACAGAGACACAGAGACACAGGGACACACAGACACAGAGACACAGAGACACAGGGACACAGAGACACAGAGACACAGGGACACAGAGACACAGGGACACAGGGACACAGGGACACAGGGACACAGAGACACAGAGACACAGAGACACAGAGACACAGGGACACAGGGACACAGGGACACAGAGACACAGGGACACAGAGACACAGAGACACAGAGACACAGAGACACAGAGACACAGAGACACAGGGACACAGAGACACAGAGACACAGAGACACAGAGACACAGGGACACAGAGACACAGAGACACAGAGACACAGAGACACAGAGACACACAGACACAGAGACACAGGGACACAGGGACACAGAGACACAGGGACACAGAGACACAGGGACACAGAGACACAGGGACACAGAGACACAGGGACACAGAGACACAGGGACACAGAGACACAGGGACACAGAGACACAGGGACACAGAGACACAGGGACACAGAGACACAGGGACACAGAGACACAGGGACACAGAGACACAGGGACACAGAGACACAGGGACACAGAGACACAGGGACACAGAGACACAGGGACACAGAGACACAGGGACACAGAGACACAGGGACACAGGGACACAGGGACACAGGGACACAGGGACACAGGGACACAGGGACACAGGGACACAGAGACACAGGGACACAGGGACACACAGACACAGGGACACAGGGACACAGGGACACAGGGACACAGGGACACAGAGACACAGGGACACAGGGACACACAGACACAGGGACACAGGGACACAGGGACACACAGACACAGGGACACAGAGACACACAGACACAGGGACACAGGGACACAGAGACACAGGGACACAGGGACACAGAGACACAGGGACACAGGGACACAGGGACACAGAGACACAGGGACACAGGGACACAGAGACACAGGGACACAGGGACACAGAGACACAGAGACACAGAGACACAGGGACACAGGGACACAGGGACACAGGGACACAGGGACACAGGGACACAGGGACACAGGGACACAGAGACACAGAGACACAGGGACACAGAGACACAGAGACACAGAGACACAGGGACACAGGGACACAGGGACACAGGGACACAGGGACACAGGGACACAGGGACACAGGGACACAGAGACACAGAGACACAGAGAGAGACAGAGAGACACAGAGACACAGAGACACAGAGACACAGAGACACAGAGACACAGGGACACAGAGACACAGAGACACAGAGACACAGAGACACAGGGACACAGAGACACAGGGACACAGAGACACAGGGACACAGAGACACAGAGACACAGGGACACAGAGACACAGAGACACAGAGACACAGGGACACAGAGACACAGGGACACAGGGACACAGAGACACAGGGACACAGGGACACAGAGACACAGGGACACAGAGACACAGGGACACAGAGACACAGGGACACAGGGACACAGGGACACAGAGACACAGGGACACAGAGACACAGGGACACAGGGAGACAGGGACACAGGGACACAGGGACACAGGGACACAGGGACACAGAGACACAGAGACACAGGGACACAGAGACACAGGGACACAGAGACACAGGGACACAGGGAGACAGGGACACAGAGACACAGAGACACAGGGACACAGGGACACAGGGACACAGGGACACAGGGACACAGGGACACAGAGGCACAGAGACATAGGGACACAGAGACACAGGGACACACAGACACAGGGACACAGGGACACACAGACACACAGACACAGGGACACAGAGACACAGGGACACAGGGACACAGAGACAGAGACACAGAGACACAGGGACACAGGGAGACAGGGACACAGGGACACAGGGACACAGAGACACAGGGACACAGGGACACAGGGACACAGGGACACAGGGACACAGGGACACAGGGACACAGAGACACAGAGACACAGGGACACACAGACACAGAGACACAGGGACACAGGGACACAGGGACACAGGGACACAGAGACACAGGGACACACAGACACAGAGACACAGGGACACACGGACACAGAGACACAGGGACACAGGGACACAGAGACACAGAGACACAGGGACACAGGGACACAGAGACACAGGGACACAGAGACACAGGGACACAGAGACACAGAGACACAGGGACACAGAGACACAGGGACACACGGACACAGAGACACAGGGACACACGGACACAGAGACACAGGGACACAGGGACACAGAGACACAGAGACATAGGGACACAGAGACACAGAGGCACATGGACACAGGGACACAGGGACACAGGGACACAGAGGCACAGGGACACAGGGACACAGGGACACAGAGACACAGGGACACAGGGACACAGGGACACAGGGGCACATGGACACAGGGACACAGGGACACAGGGACACAGAGACACAGAGACACAGAGACACAGGGACACAGAGACACAGGGACACAGAGACACAGGGACACAGGGACACAGGGACACAGGGACACAGGGACACAGAGGCACATGGACACAGGGACACAGGACACAGGGACACAGGGACACAGAGACACAGGACACAGGGACACAGGGACACAGAGACACAGGGACACAGGGACACAGGGACACAGGGACACAGGGACACAGGGACACAGAGACACAGGGACACAGGGACACAGGGACACAGAGACACAGGGACACAGGGACACAGGGACACAGGGACACAGGGACACAGGGACACAGGGACACAGGGACACAGGGACACAGGGACACAGGGACACAGGGACACAGAGGCACATGGACACAGGGACACAGGGACACAGGGACACAGGGACACAGAGGCACATGGACACAGGGACACAGGGACACAGGGACACAGGGACACAGGGACACAGGGACACAGGGGCACATGGACACAGGGACACAGGGACACAGAGACACAGAGACACAGAGACACAGGGACACAGAGACACAGGGACACAGGGACACAGAGACACAGGGACACAGGGACACAGAGACACAGGGACACAGAGGCACATGGACACAGGGACACAGGGACACAGGGACACAGAGACACAGGGACACAGGGACACAGGGACACAGAGACACAGAGACACAGGGACACAGAGGCACATGGACACAGAGACACAGGGACACAGGGACACAGGGACACAGGGACACAGGGACACAGGGACACAGGGACACAGAGACACAGGGACACAGGGACACATGGACACAGGGACACAGAGACACAGGGACACAGGGACACAGGGACACAGGGACACAGAGACAGGGACACAGGGACACAGGGACACAGGGACACAGGGACACAGGGACACAGAGACACAGGGACACAGGGACACAGGGACACATGGACACAGGGACACAGGGACACAGGGACACAGGGACACAGGGACACAGGGACACAGGGACACAGAGACAGGGACACAGAGACACAGAGACACAGAGAGAGAGAGACAGAGAGACAGAGAGACACAGAGAGAGAGAGACAGAGAGACACAGACACAGAGACACAGAGACAGAGAGACAGAGAGACACAGAGACAGGGACACAGGGACACAGGGACACAGAGACACAGAGACACAGGGACACAGAGAGACAGAGAGACAGAGAGACACAGGGACACAGAGTCACAGTCAGAGACACAGAGACACAGAGTCACAGAATCCGCTCCGTGAATTTTGATCCTATCACTTATGAAGATATGAATCCGTGCTCTGAGATCCAGGCTTGGGTCCGACCCGAGATTTGTGGGATAATTGGCTTCGGTGAGAATTGTAAATTGTCCCGAGTGTGCAGAATAGTTAGCGTACGCCGTGATCGCTGGTCGCCACGGATTCATAACAAGAGGAGTTGAGTATAGGAGCAAAGAGGTCCTTCTGCAGTTGTACAGGGCCCTAGTGAGACTGGAGTACTGTGTGCAGTTTTGGTCTCCAAATTTGAGGAAGGACGTCCTTGCTATGGAGGGCGTGCAGCGTAGGTTTACTAGGTTAATTCCCGGAATGGCGGGACTGTCGTATGTTGAAAGACTGGAGCGACTAGGCTTGTATACACTGGAATTTAGAAAGATGAGAGGGGATCTTATTGAAACGTATAAGATTATTAAGGGATTGGACACACTAGAGGCAGGAAACATGTTCCCAATGTTGGGGGAGTCCAGAACTAGGGGCCACACAGTTTAAGAACAAGGGGTCGGCCATTTAGAACAGAGACGAGGAAAAAAAAATTCACCCAGAGAGTTGTGAATCTGTGGAATTCTCTGCCTCAGAAGGCAGTGGAGGCCAATTCTCTGAATGCTTTCATGAGAGGGC